>NC_134265.1:223891664-224192914 GCF_031893055.1 Leptodactylus fuscus | reverse complement strand
TTCTGAAATACCATGACTTTGGTCTTCCTCTGGTTGATGGGTAGGGCCCATGTGGTGCTGAATTTTTCCAGTACTGACAGGTTTTCTTGGAGGTCTTTCTTGGTGGGGGACAGGAGTAGGAGGTCATCGGCGTATAGCAGGAACTTCACCTCCCGATTGTTCAGGGTGAGGCCTGGGGTTGGTGAGGCCTCCAGGGCTGTAGCCAGTTCATTGATATAGATGTTAAAGAGCGTTGGGCTCAGGCTACAACCTTGTCTGACCCCTCGGGCCTGTTGGAAGTATGCTGTCCTTTTCCCATTCACCTTCACACTGAGCTGGTTTC
Source organism: Leptodactylus fuscus (assembly GCF_031893055.1). NCBI lineage: Eukaryota > Metazoa > Chordata > Amphibia > Anura > Leptodactylidae > Leptodactylus > Leptodactylus fuscus. The sequence goes on along the minus strand of NC_134265.1, from coordinate 224,192,592 downwards.
CGGTGTAGGAGCTCTTGATGACGTCATACGTTCTTCCTCCTATTCCACTCTCTAGGAGTTTTAGGAGTAGGCCCGGGTGCCATACTGAATCAAACGCCTTCTTAAAGTCCACGAAGCAGGCGAATATCTTGCCTCTTCTGGTGTTGTGGACGTGCGTCTTGATGAGGTTGTGCAGGGTGTAGATATGGTCTGTGGTGCGGTGGTTTGGCATGAACCCTGCTTGGCTCTTGCTGAGGACCCCGTGTTGTATGAGGAAGGTGCGGATTCTGTTATTGATGATGCTGTTGAACAGTTTCCCCAGCGTGCTGCTGACGCAGATCCCTCTGTAGTTGTTGGGGTCGTATTGGTCCCCATTCTTGTAGATGGGGGTTATAAGGCCTTTTTTCCAGTCTTGGGGGAAGTGTCCAGTGTTGAGGACGAGGGTGAATAGTTTTGCCAGTGCCGTAAGTATTGCTGGAGGGCTGTATTTGATCATCTCTGGTAGGATGCCGTCAGGGCCGCTGGGTTCAAATCCTGCAAAGGACAACATCTGCAAGGAGGTTGTATGTTCTCCCTATGTTTGTGTGGTTTTACTTCCATACACCAAAGACATACTCATAGGAAAAATGTACACTGTGAGCCCTATATGGGGCTCACAATCTACATTTAAAAACAAAAACAGGACACAACTGGAAGGCTTAGGTGGCACTCACACTACCGTTGGTGACCGTCAGCAGTGTCCATAGCTATTGTCCGTTACAAGATTTTAGCAATGGACACGAGCTGAACCGTCAGTAATGCATGCACTGCTGTTTCATGGATTTGACTCCATGAAAAATTTTGAAAAAAACACAGCTGAGAAGAAACAGATCAGTCAAAAACATATCAGTCAAAACCTGAGTCTTAAGAGGAAATGTGAACAGATGTGTCATATTGATCTTCTGTATACTATTTTGTTTAATTACCTTTAATAAAACCTCTTTTTCTTCCAGATCGATTTTCTCATTTTCACTGCAGCTGAAGATGGTGGAATGAAGTTATGTGCTAAATATATTCTTCAGTTGTTGTAAAAAATACAGCTCCATATACCTCCCAAGTGTCCTACAATGTTTTGTTTTGTTATATCAGTTTTTAATATCCAGATACATGGTACCAGCTGCAGATGTGTATTTCTTCTCCTTCAGAGTTCTATGTGTCCAGATATGTCCTTGGAATTCAAGAACATCCTCTGTTTTTACATTCAACTTCTATAATTGTCCTATTCAATGTAACATGGATCATCACAGAGGCAAAAAGCAAAAAAATGAGCATTCAGGTCTGATCATAAACAGACATTGAAATGTTATTCGATGTGAATTTATTTAAGAATCAAAAATGTACCATTATTTATTTTAACCATCAATTCAACTTGCCAAGTGTTGAAATAAAACATTTCGGTATTTTGGAATCTCAGCTAAGTAATTGTCACACAGATAAGATATTTCAATGAAAATTCCAAGAAGTTATGTCTTTATTTATGCAAATTTCAGACTAATACATTAACTATTTAGCAGGAGGATAGTCACAGATGTCTTCAGATAACCTTGATTCACACACATGCAGCTTTATAGCCGAAGCCAGAAGTAGATGCAAACAAAGAAGGGGATAAATGAAAAGCCGATATATTATCTTTCAGTCTACTTCTGTGTTGGCTAAAAACAGCACCAAAAACTGCAAAACATGACTAATGCTTGAAAATAATTAATATATTAATTTTCCTATACAGGACATAAGGCAAGTATTTTACTTGCATGTAAACATCCCACAGTTTATAATGTAAGAATAAAGTCTTTTATGTACTTTTACGTACTTCTGTCTGCTTATGTGGTAAGTTATTCACAGACAGCAAGCAGCTCTCCTGACTGTGCTCATGCATTGCTATTTTCATGTGTCATGACTGCACGGTAGATGCTAGAATTGAGTGAGTACCTGCACGTATTTGCCCTATATTTGCACATTAGTGCTCCTGGATCTCTTATATAATGGTCACTTTTCTCAGCTAGTTGCTCTTGTACAGTTACTTCTGGCAGAATTACATGTAAATAAACCAAACTAGATATAACGAATAAGGGGAGGGCCTCAATGCAAAATGTGCTTCAACCAAAATGGGAACATTAGCAGCAAAAAAAAAAATGGATAGGACACCATGTATGAAGACTTATACAACCGAAGAACAGATCACCCATCAAGACCCTTTAGAGATTTCAACTTTTCGTGAAATCTCAATTATCCATTAAATAAAAAAATATGCTTTAAAAAAAATGTGGGGGGCCACACGGTGGCTCAGTGGTTAGCACTGCAGTCTTGCAGCGCTGGAGTCCTGGTGTTCAAATCCCGCCAAGGGCAAAAAACCATCTGCAAGGAGTTTGTATGTTCTCCCCGTGTTTGCATGGATTTCCATCCCATATTCCAAAGACATACTGATAGGGAAAAATGTACATTGTGAGCTCTATGTGGGGCTCACAATCTACATTAAAAAAAAAAATGTGTGCAGCCAGCAGTTTTATGTATTTGGTTATTCTGAAAGTCAAACATGGTTTTAGTAATGCTAAAATTCACTAGCAACTTAAAAGCCCAGTTGTGGGCCAGATATCACTATCAAGAACAAGATATGGCTGCAGAAGCTAAAGCTTAGCTCACATCTTGTTCCACACATTTGGTGAATATGCTTTTATATTTCTTGTACAGTGTGTGCAAATATACATACACAAGAAAGTAACAGTGTGAGCAAATACTAGGTTTTATCTGAAGAGCATATCACTGAAGATCCGTTAAAACAGTATGCTCTAGAGATGAATGAAATTGGCTGGAACGTTCAATATAATGTGCCTCTCAATTGCCCTGTAGGCACTGTGGTATAATAACACTTGTTCAAAATAATTCCAATAATAATTATCGGTCATTGACCTAGTTTGGATGGTGGACCACATGACCTAAACCAACCAATGACAGATGCAATCAGCTTCCAGCTGTCATTGGCTGGTTTAGCCATGGTTTGGCAGGTTAGTTACAGTCACTGAAACTAGGTCAATTATAAAGTTCATTGATCGAGAGTAACCTCCTGGACCGCATAATCTAACCCAGCCAATGACAGCGTTAAGCTATTTAGGCTACCGCTTTCTGGTTTAGAACAGTTACTCTCAGTCATTAAAGTGGGTCAATGCCCTAATTTCAGTGACTGAGAGTAACACCACCATTTACCAGAAATAAATCTCAAAAGTTTCTGATTTTGATCTGACATATTCTGCATTTGTATATGCAGTGCCGCAGAAGACCACTCCTTGTATGTAAAATGTTGGCATTTAATGTTTAATAATATTTTAATGGTTTGCACTTTCCTAGTTTATTACTGTGCCTAGAAGAAGTGAGAAACTAGGGAGGCGCTAGCTGGTAGCCTTGCAGCCCCCTCTTAAGGCTCCTTCACATCTGCGCCCGGTCTCCGTACTTGAGGTTTCCGTTTCCTGCCTAAAACAGAGGCAGGAGACGGAAACCTGCAGGAGACTTTCTCACCCATTCATTTGAATGGGTGAGAAAGCTGTCCGGCCGTGCGCGGCGGTGAGCGTTTTGCGCTCTCCGCCGCGAAACCGGGTTTTATAATCCGGACACAGAGTCGGACATGCAGTACTCTGTGTCCGGATAAAAAAATCCGGTTTCGCGGCGGAGAGCCTAAAACGCTCACCGCCGCTCACGGCCGGACCCGGTCTATGGTTTCCGTCTTCTGGCATGCAGAAGATGGAAACCATAGAATGGAGACCGTGAACGCAGGTGTGAACCTAGCGTTAGCTAGTCCAGGCCCTCTAGTTACAGAGAGCTTAGAGGCCAGTTGGAGCAGGTTGTGCACCTGAGGTTAGAGTCAGTTCAGTTGGAATCCTGAAAAAGTCACAGGGCACAGAAGCTTGCATGAAGAAACCTTTGTGCTGCATAGATGATCTCAACTGCACATCTGTGAGGAAACCTTTATCTATGGCTGAAATAAGCACTACATTTTCTAAATAGTGTCTTTTATAAAGGAGCAAATTAATACCCTGGAAAATTGAACTTGGGCCTGGGTTGCCCAATATTCACCATGGTGGAAAGGGACAGAGTTGGAAAGGAGAAAATGAAAAGCAGATGTCAATACTGTAGAGAACCCTGGGAGGGATACCGTATATACTCGAGTATAAGCCGACCTGAATATAAGCCGAGGCCCCTAATTTTACCACAAAAAACTGGGAAAACTTATTGACTCGAGTATAAGTCGAGGGGGGGGAATGCAGCAGCTACTGGAAAATTTCAAAGATTAAAATGGTTGGAGTTTTTGGGTGCAGTAGATTCTGGGTGCTGGGGAAGGGAAGGGGGTGTTTTGGTTGTCTGTCTGCCCCTTCCCTGAGCTTGAGGACTGGGATTTTTCCCCCACTTGGAATTCAGTCTGGCTGAATATGGGATATCTGCGGTGCTCCTATTAACCTTTTCCCAACAGGAGCACTGCAGATACCCTATATTAAGTAGACCAGGTACTTTCAGACACAGGGATACCTAATTAGTTTGTGTTTCACAGTAATTCTCTTTTGTATGTATTGAAATGAATGTAATCTGTTTTGAGCGCTCACATTTTGACATGTGTATACATGCCAGAATGTGAGCGCGTTAACTCCGTGTGAACTGGCCCTAAAACACAAATGACCAGGAGACCCAAAATAGGGTATGCCGAAATAGAAACTTTTGTCATGTATCACAGAAGTATGTCTCCTTAGGGCCTGCAAGAGGTTTTGGCATTTTAGTAAACCAAATGGAGATTATTCATTCCACAAGACAGCTCATTAAAATTTTTGTTTAAAAATAAACTTCCGTATATCCAACTAAGCAAAAATTACTCCTCTGTGCCAAAAGATAGCCACTCCTGTACCAATTTGTCTGCTACAAAAGTATAGGTTAGTAGTGTATCCTAGAGTGCTCGCTTTAAATCCTGCCAAGGACAACATCTGCATGGAGTTTGTATTTATTTGTATTTATTTAAAATTATTTGCTATTGACAAACAAAGCTTTTATTCTTTTGGGTAAATCTGGGGATTTTAGTATGACTGTTATGAGCAACAGTGGACAGAGATAAATGCCATCATCTCCTTATTCTTAATGGGGGTGGCTTAGCTCTACAGAGCTCCTTATTCCCTCTCTCCTCCACTTTTTTCTTTCTTTCTCTACACTCCCCCCTTCAGCATCTGATCATTTCACATAGGTAACCCTTAGGTCTTATTATTTATTTATTTTGCTTATTTATATAGTGCCATCATATTACAGACACTTTCAGTTACTGTCCCATATAGGGCTTACAATCAACATTCCCTATCCAGTATGTCTTTAGAGTGTGGAAGGAAATCGGAGAACCCAGAGGAAACTCACACAAGCACAAGAAGTCCACACTCTAAAGACATACTGGATAGGGAATGTTGATTGTAAGCCCTATATGGGACAGTAACTGAAAGTGTCTGTAATATGATGGCACTATATAAATAAGCAAAATAAATAAATAATAAGACCTAAGGGTTACCTATGTGAAATGATCAGATGCTGAAGGGGGGAGTGTAGAGAAAGAAAGAAAAAAGTGGAGGAGAGAGGGAATAAGGAGCTCTGTAGAGCTAAGCCACCCCCATTAAGAATAAGGAGATGATGGCATTTATCTCTGTCCACTGTTGCTCATAACAGTCATACTAAAATCCCCAGATTTACCCAAAAGAATAAAAGCTTTGTTTGTCAATAGCAAATAATTTTTCCATTACCAGACCCTTTATTGCCTGGAGCAGAGGGCCAGGAATTAAGGATAATAATGCTTGACAAAGTTATAAAGAGCCAGCAGATAGTCCAAAAATAGTTGGATCAAGGGGCAGGAACACTATATATGAATGGTAAGCACCTTCTACAGCTCCGCAACATCAACATACATTAACGCCCAAACAGTCAACAACATTAAAATTGCAAAAACTCTCATAAAAGTGTCAGTTTTTTATTGCAGATTTTTAATTCATAGCTCAAATAAATATTACTGACACATATTACTGAAACATGTCTTTATATATACACTTTATAATATACGTTTATAACTTTTTTACAAGACCTTGTATTTTGTGGGTACTTTTTGATCAGTTTTGATTACTTTTTGTTTTTGGGAGAAGAGATGATCAGAAACCATCAATTCTGGCATCTGAATCTTAAATTATTTCTTTTCATTAACATGGTGGAAAAAGTCTATTGTTATTTTTTTTCTGTAAAACAACACTGCGTCGTTGGGGGTTGTTATTGTCCACAGAATATAAGAGGTAAAATAGCAAATATGCTTCTGATTGATAATGGAGAGTTGATATCATGAATAGATGTCCATTGTGTCCCCTTCCTTAGGGTTATCTGAAGTGACAGGTACAGGAAAAAAAACCTGTATAAGGGCTAGTTCACACGTTAGTATAAGGGGAGGTTTTTGACAGCGGATTTCGCGTCCAAAACCTCCCCTTATAATGGTGGTCTATGGAGACCGCGAGCTGCTGCTAGCGGAGAAAAGAAAGGACATGTCCTTTCTTCAGGCGGAAGCCGCGCTGTCTCAGTCGCGCGGCTTCCGCCCCCCGCAGCTCCCTCCTATGTCGGCTCATTCATTTGAGCCGACAGCAGAGGGTTAAGCCGCGACAGCGATGGTCGCGGCGGGCGGGTTTTGACAAGAGAGAGACGCGGCTCGCCGCGTCTCTCTCTGTGTCAAAACCCGCGCGGGCAGTTCACGTGTGAACTAGCCCTAACTGTTCCAGGCATCAGAATTTATGCTTCTGGGTCCTGCATGCTATTAATGAATGATTTATCCAAAATAAAATCTTATGTATTTCTTCATAAAAACATTTGCAAGGTCATGTTCCCATTTTGTGATCTCTATCAGCCAACCTGTCCCCTTAGTAAACCATAACCCATTGAGATAGTATCAGTAGGGGGGTAGATTGTAGCTACAAAGACTCACACTGAGTCAACGATTCATGAATGGACTTCTTTGGACTGAGGGAACAGTAAAAGTGTAATAATTGGCAATATAAAAGCCAGATAACCCCAAGATATGACAGAAAGTTGTTTAAGGGAGGATGACCCATGGATCTGCTCAAAACAGGGCTTCTGCATATGGAAGAGCCATAACAGAGGGTCTATATTTCGGCAGAATCCAGGCCAGAACAAAGAAGTGCATAGTACTCTATAGTCAGCTACTGTTTAGAGGAGGTATGAAAACAGAGATCTAATATGCACAAGCTCCTGCTAAATAGTATAAAGTTTGGAAGACCAACTACGCCAGCATTGTTGTGCTGAACCATAATGGCGCGTCATAGCCTTGGCAAACTTGGTAACCATACAAACTTTCAAAGAAAAGAGTGCCACTACTGACAGAACAGGTAGTCTGGTCTTGGCAGTGGTGTAACTACCGCCGTAGCAGCAGAGGCAGCTGCCACAGGGCCCGGGACATTAGGGGCCTGGTGACAGCTGCTACCGCTGTTATCATTATACTCAGGGGTCTTTTCGGAACACTGTTACTTACCTCTCCACGATCCGGGCAGGCTTCAGCCTATTCGTCTTACATCTCATGACCCTGACTTGCATCCCGGGTCATGTGACGTCTGACGTAATTGAAGATGGACTACTTCGGCATCGACAGCGTAGGAGACGAGAGATAGGTGAGTAACAGAGGGTTTTTTTTATGTTTTTCTCCCCCTGGATCTAATGCACATAATACTGTGTGCAGGGGCCACTATGGGGTACAATACTATGTGCAGGGGCAACTATGGGGGATGATACTGTGTAGAGGGGCCACTATGGGGGATAATACCATGTGCAGGGGCCACTATGGGGGATAATACTGTGTAGAGGGGCCACTATGGGGAATAATACTGTGTGGAGGGGCCACTATGGGGGATAATACTGTGTGGAGGGGCCACTGAGGGACATAATAGTGTGTGCAGGGGCCACTAAGGGACATAATACTGTCTGCAGGGGCCACTATGGGGTATAATACTGTGTGCAGCGGCCACTATGGGGCATAATAGAGCGCGCAGGGATGCGTAGGAGAGGGTTGGTCGAGGGGGGAGGCCATGTCAAAAGTTCGCCACAGGGTCCCGCCATTCCTAGTTATGCCACTGGGTCTTGGGTAAGTATGAATGTATCTGTTCCTAACATTATACTGTACAATTTGCAATAATAGGTCCCCAAATACTCAACTATTAGAGATATAGTATGCATTCGATCCTGTGAAGACAAATTAAGAATTACAATATAAGATGTGAGCAGTCTATGATGCAGGGATCAGGCCAACCATTTTCCCCTTTTATCTGTACGCTCATAGTACCATCTGTGGGATTTCTCCTGAAGGCACAAACATATTTGTTTGAGTAAGTGGTGTCTAACATTGAACATTTCAAGGACATTTGAAGTTGTATAGAAGCCGAATAAGACCTTTTATTTGAGGTTCATAAAGTAGCTAATTTTGAGAATAGCTCTCTTACCTATAGAGATTTTCCTTTTTTCAGTCTAGCTCCATGAGAGATCAGGATTCCCTGCAAAGTACATTCCCGTGCTTACCATTTATTTGGAATGAGGGTGGGATCAGTCCTATTGTACTTTCCCATAATTTTTTGACTTATTTCTTGAGCAATTCATGTTGGCAGCTAACATATTATTTGCCTTTAAACTTGTTTCTACTAATACCTTAGTTAAATGCAGGGGCATAACTTGAGGGGTGCAGAGGGTGCAGTTGTATTGGGGCCCAGGAGCCTTAGTCGGCCCAAAAGCACTGGCATCAGTATTGAGATTGCAGCTTCCATCTGGCCCATAAACCAAGGAGACCCACAGATTACTCTAACCACACTAAGTGTGATTATACTTCTTAGTACCCGTAACCATCACTATCAAGAATTTTCTGTAGGGATGAGCAAGAGGGCCCCCGGACAAAAGATTGCACAGGGACTCTAGTTATGCCACTGGTTAAATGGTTGTCCAATTCTGTTAAAATTAAGATTCAAAAAGTAGTGAACTAAAGACTGGTGATAATACTTAAGGAAAAGGGTACATGCTGCTATCTTATTACAGAGCTAAAAAACAAAAAACATCCTGTTTTTTCTACAGAATGAGTCCATGCCTTACTTTCGCCTCTGGATCATACATTAGCAGGTGGGGTCTTGTCTCTCCATTAGGGGCCATCCAATCCACCATCTGTCATTAAATATTTTACTCAGCACACGATCAGTCTTAGGGTCATTGGTACCCTGTGCATTGCCTTATATTGGTGCCTCTCTCCATGACTCCTATAACATATATATATATATATATATATATATATATATATATATATATATATATAACTTCTAAATAATACAAACAAACAGTCATAAAATAACATTGAGAAAAGACCGTAAAATAACACTTCCAGACAGTATAAATAATACTGTCATATGAATTAATTAAAAAATGTAACTGGAACCTTAAAAATGCTGCGCAGTTAGAATGAAGCCTCTAACCAATTTCCTTAGAGGTTCAGGTCTCTGATAGGCCATTAAAAATCTGCATGCTGCCTGTTTGCAAGAAAAAAATTACTGAAAACTACAATGAAGTAAATCATGCTAGAGAGCCCCCTCACTCTATGTGTGTGTGTATATACTGTATATATATATATATATATATATATATATATATATATATATATATATGTATATATGTGTGTGTTTTTTTTTCTAAACATGAAAAGGTCAAATAAATTGCAAAGAATACTATATGATCCCTTCAACGTAACCAGAGACCTATTTCATGACTACGATCAGGTCAGTGGCAGTGTGCCAAATTTCAGGAAGCAGATACTAGGGAACTTAATATATTAAGTACCTGAATTTCTATTTGTTTTGCGTTCATAAGACTATTCTCAAGTGTAGTTTTCCTTTTAGGATATCTTCACAAAAAAAAAAAAACAAAAAAAAAAAAAAAAAAAAAAAACTTAAACATGCATGCATATGTATAAAACCGTAACAAAACTTTGTGCTGGTATGTAGGTATTTATAGACTATGACAAAGGTGTATGAATTACATGGTGCATTCCAAATATGCAAACATACCACGTGGCAAACTAGTTTTCTTACGATACTTCTCAAGGGGACAGAATTGAAGGCATTTTTATGAAAACAAAATAAGGATTTGTTGCATATGCTACACATTTCTGTAAGAAATACATTTTTCTGTATAATTTATATAATGGTATTTCAGCTGATTGAGAGGAGATGGCTTTTTTCAAAGAAAACCTGCTTGCTATTACAGCCTGAGAAAGAAAATAACATGGTCTGCTATCAAGATGTTATTGTTCTTCTCTGTTGTCAGGAAAGTGCCAAAACTAGTTGCTGGATGTGAGAAGGACTGGTCGCTTGAGACACTTGACTTGTGGTTATAGAGTTTTTAGTTGTTGGGCCGTGTCTCCTTACCTACAAGACTGCTGTAGTACAGCTGGTTAGCTCAAAACTGGTTTAGCACTGTCCTGACAACAAAGAAGGTGATAAAGCAGATGAAAGCCATCTATGCAGTGGCGTAACTACCGTGGTAGCAGTGGTAGCAGCTGCCACAGGGCCCGGGACATTAGGGGCCCGGCGGCAGCCGCTACCCCTGAGGGTTTTTTGTTCCTTAATAGGCTCCTTAATATCCCCTCACCATCAAGGGCCCCATACCTTCCCTACCGGCAGTAGACAAATCACTGCTAGATGCAGGGCCGCAGATGCTTCTTGTAAAAGCTTCCGCACACAGCAGCTTCCTGTTCCGCCCCTCCCCCGCCTCAGTATCGGAGTGTGAAGGGAGACATCCTGTGCGATGTATCTGCTCTCTTCACTGCTAGACAGAGCTGCACAGCCACATGTAAGTATATTTTTGGATAAAATATGTATAGATGTGTATATGTGTTTACATTATGTGTCTTATATACTGTGTGAGTCCTGTATGTGTGTAGATAGGTGTGTGTGTGTATGTTGTATATGAATGTATGTGTGTGAGTAGATGTGTATATGTGTAAGTATATACAGCATATCAATGTCTGTCTATCTATCTCCTATCTATCTATCTATCTATCTATCTATCTATCTATCTATCTATCTATCTCCTATCTATCTATCTATCTATCTATCTATCTCCTATCTATCTATCTATCTATCTATCTATCTATCTAGCTATCTAGCTATCTGTATTTGCTTCTATACATGTCTACCATTATACATACTAGAATTATATTTTATAATGTGATGTTTAGGCCCAGTTCACATCTGCATTCAGGTTTCCGTTCGCGGAGTCTGCTTGGGACCCCCCAAACAGAAACCTATTCGCATTAAAAAGCGGTTACTTTCAGGGTCTCCAATTATTATACTTTGGGGTCTGAAAAGACCCCAGAGTATAATAATTGTTCATGGGTGTTCATTATGGGGCATAATGGTGTATGCAGGGGCCACTATGGGGCATAATAGAGCGCGCAGGAATGTGGCGGAGGTCGGTCGGTCGGTGCGGTATAATATGAGAGTGGAATAAGGTGCAGGCAGACACTTCTGAAAACAAATATTTGGCACTGAACAAATTTTATCTAATATGTTTTGGGCCTTTACAGTGAAACTGTCAATTCAATTTAATCCTCCAAACCACTCCCAGTGCCTAAGGCCTGGCTTACATCTGTGTTTGGTATTCCATTTGGGGAGTCTACTTGGGGACCCCCTGAACGGAATACTGAACGCATTGACAAGTGGTGAGCTTATGAAGGCACTCGGACCGCATAGGCTGTAATGGGGTTTGTGTGTTTTCCGTGTGGTGTCCGCACAAATCATGTGGACAGAAAAGTACTTCATGAACTACTTTTCTCTCCGCATGATTCGTGCAAACACTGCACAGGAAAACACACAGACCCCAATACAGTCTATGGGGTCTGTATGCTTTCATTGCTCACCACTTGTCAATGCGTTCAGTATTCCGTTCGGAGGGGTCCCCGAACTGACTCCCCGAGCAGAATACCGAACGCAGAAATAAACCAGGCCTAACAGGGCATATCATGTCTTGTCAAATGAGTCCTTATAATGCCTGAGTTCTGCTGCCATCTTCTGTAAAATAACTTTTTAGGTCCTTTAAGTCAAGTTGGTGGAGAGTGGAATGGAAGAAGTGAAACTGTCCATGCTCCAACTAAGATTGATATCCATACCCCGGCATCATTACAGCTGCTGAACTAGGGATGGTGGACTTCACCCACAGCAGGAAGGCCAGGTTGGCGTATGGAGAGCTTGACTTCTTCCATTATCACTCCACCCTTTGACTTGAAGCACCAAATTGGCATACAAAATTTACATTTTTCAGACAATGGCGGCAACACTTTTGCTTTATAAGGCTGACTCCATTAGGAAACATATAAGATGCTCTGTGAAGTACTAAGGGTGGTTTGGGGCATTGAATTGAGCTTAAAGGTTTGCGGTATTATGGTAATAGCTATTTATAGTTATAAAAACTTAAATCATCACTGGGTTCTAGAATGCCATACTGGAGGGTCCACATGTCGTGCCCCTACTATGGACACCAAATATAAGTCCTTTGTCTTAATATCACTAGAATTTTTATCACAATTAACTGATATATTGTAAAATATGAGATGGCTCTGACTTTCAAATGAAAGGGTGAATAGTGACGCACACATTGACTAAAATCACATAGCATATATAATTCTGAGAATAAACAACTCTATTAAAATAGCTGACCCCGCATTCATGGAACACATTTTACAATGTCAGTTGTGTGGGTGAATGTTTCTTGTCTGTAACTAGTTGAGCAATCATACAACTTAATATTATCGAAAATACATTACACAGAATAAACAAGACACATACTTAACACTGCACTGTATATCTCTTCCATTACTTGGGATTTATTTCAACATCATATTTGTAAGGCTTAGTTTTATCACCAATGCGGTGATGAATTCACGAAAGTCCACATGGCTACAATAGTTTAATGAATATCATGGTAATATTTAATAGCCACAACAATATGTGTAGCTCCTCACATTGAATACCTAAAATGGACAAGAATTGTTGCCATGTGACTTATTCCTGAATACATCTGGTAGGACGAGCACAGTGAGACATTAATGCAGATCTGTGAAGAAGCCTGGGAGATAAAGATTTCTATGTCCTGCCATGGGCTTTTATTGTCTGCAGCACTCAAATGCTTGCCTTCAAGATCCCAGAAGAGGTCACTGCTCTGCAAGATGGGAATTCTGTGCAGCTGCTGTGTGCAAAAATCTTAGAACCACTAACTGTACTTTCTTAGAATTAACCCTTTTAGGACTAATACATTGCTATTCCTGATTTTTGGAACATGCAAAATTATCCCTCAGGAAGTGGAGTCCAAAGTATATAGCTATTCAATGTATACATCTCTATACTTGGATAACAGAAATCTAATAATAAGTCATTGTCCAGTCCATGTCTGTGATTTATACATATCTGATCATTTTCTAAGCTAATGAACTGTAAAGCATCTATTCAACGCCCTATACATGATCATGTTTATTAGTAATCCTTGCTTTGAAGTACCGTATATACTCGAGTATAAGCCGAGTTTTTCAACACAGTTTTTGTGCTGAAAAAGTGCGCCTCGGCTTATACTCGCGTCAATACGGTAATTGAAAATGTCACATGACTGGTCCACACTGAAAGACATCTGTGGGAGGCCACTGGAGCAGCGACCCAGACGTCTGGGGCATTATCATACAGGCCCAAAGCCTTATGGTAGCTGTAGCAGCCTGTTGCCATACAGGCCAAAGCCTGTGCTAGCAGTAACAAGCTATTACTACTACCACAGGCTTTGGGCCTATATGGTAATATCCCAGACCACGTGATAGCTGGGATATTACCATATAGGCCTGAAGCCGGCTAGGATTAACATGAGCACAAACAGAATGTCATGCATTATCCCCCTTCGGCTTATACTCGAGTCAATAAGTTTTCCCAGTTTTTTTGTGGTAAAATTAGGGGGGTCGGCTTATATTCGGGTCGACTTATAACCGAGTATATACGATACTTATCTTTCTCGATAGTATGAGCATCTTTCATCCATCGCTCATATCACATAACTCATCTATCAGATGAATCTGGAACGCCTTTCAACCATATACACTACTTGTAAGTCCTCTTGGCTACACATTCCCTTTCTACACATTCTCTAGTGATGACCTAGTTACTAAACACATTTATAATTCAGATTTGAAGGAGAAAATGTAAAAATAACTTTTACGAATAAAAAATTATGATGCATCAGTTTTTAGTCAGCTATGACTCTACAAAACATTGAGCTTCGTAATATTTGCTTGTACGCACATGGTGTAACGATGAGTATCCTTCCTGTTGTTAGTTAGTTGATGTAAGAGTTACAATCTGGCTAAAGGCCAACCAATCCCTGAATGTGGTACTGTAAATTGTTTCTCACATCTTCTCCATCATGCCAAACCACAATGATATATAATGCATGCTACTATTACACCCACATAGACATGTCACACAAGATTACATCACACAGTAATGTAAACAAGTATCTCTTAACTAGTGACTGCACAAGAATTAATGGATATGTAAAGTGACAACTTTCCAAAATACCACCTCTTTAAGAAGACCCCCCCTTGTCTGTAACAGATTTCCTGTAACAGATTTTAGTTCGCAGTATATAATACATACTGACCACCCTCTTTAAGTATACCATTGCCTTACTCATACCGTATTTCCTGTAACAGATGTTCTGCTCTACTATAATAGACACTGATCATCTTCTATAAGAAGATTATATCCCTAGTAAACCATATTTCAATGCCATTTAAGAGACAGCAGTATGCACCACAATTGCACCAAAATGTTGATAGAAAATTCTGGTACAAGATAAGCCAACAAACCTCAGGCTAGACAGTCACCTGATGTATCATCCAACATCAGCCATTCTCTATTACTGACTCCAAACAATATATCTGCATGCCTATCAATAAAAGCTCAGACCAAACCACAGACCAAGGAATAGATTGATCGGTGACTTGTTTTTATGTACGGTATTGCTTCTTCTTCTGCAAACCTCTAGCAAGTGACATCAATTTGTGAAAGCCACTTTCCTGTATCAGCATAGCAATGTCTTTGTATATAAGTATAGTGTCAAAAATGGTTTTGCTCATTATGAACTAAGTCACCTGGCCTACCTACAATAGAATCCTGATTTCAGCCCATCAAATACCTTCGACCATGAACCAGTCTAGTGATGGGTGTGTTTATATTACAAATTGTTTAGTTTTTAAAGATTAATTTAACCACTTCAGTACCGGGCCAATTTGTGGTCCAGGACCAGACACATTTTAGGTTTATTTTGTATGTGCGGTTTTGAGGGCTGTAACATTTTTCCCGTATGTCTCAGTCAACTAATTTTTGCGTCTTTTTTCGGGGACACATAGGGCTTTATTTTTATGTTATCTTTATTTTCGAATGTGTTTTAATTTTTTTATATATGGGAAAATATAAACAAAATAGGAGGGAAATTGTGTCTGGTTTTCAATTTTTTTTTTTTTAATTTAATAACACAAAGTGTCACTGAAAAACTTTATAATATAGTTTTTCCTCTCCGTTACGGTAATTTTTATTTTGTATGGTGTCGTCAGGGGTGGGGCTATAACCTTTAATAACGGCGTTTTATTAGCGTATTATTTATTTATTTTTATTATTATTTTATTTACATTTTTAAAAAACTTTTTTATTATATTTTTATTTTATTTTTTTTTTCAGATTGTGTCCCTATAAGGTAATAAGAGACCTTTGGGGACATCTGATCACTTATTTTTTTGTACTGGAGGCTGATTTCTCCTATAACTGAGGCTGGTACATTTAACCTCAGATACAGGAGGAATCCAGCCTCCTGCACACTGTATACACAGTATGCAGAGCTGATCTGGGGTCCTGTAGGACCCAGCAGCTCTGGTAGGACTCTGCTCCCGGCGGATCACGTGTCCACCGGGTCAGAGGGCAGCTGAATTATGGCTGCATCCATAGCCGTGTATACAGCGCTCATTGAGCGCTGTATACACAGCATTCGAGAAGGCAAGGGAGGTAATAAATCTGCCCTGTCTTCTCTCTGGGAGCTCCGGCTGAAGTTACAGCCAGCTCCTAGTGAAAGCAGCTACACGATCTCCGTGCAGCTGCTGTGTTCTGATGGACGTACAGGTACGTCCTGGCAGAACTAGGCAACCACTTCCCGGACGAATATAGCCTATGGGCGGTCCGGAAGTGGTTAAGCTAAACTAAAATGGCCACCGCCACAGGAAAAATACCAAAGAGACACTTGTCTTGTTAGTCACTATGATGTTCTGGAGCTACCTGACAACAGCCTCTCAACCAATAGTCAGTGGTAGGTGATTTCCTAACAGTCCTGATGTCATGTATAAGGTGCTGTAAGCATGATCATGAGGCACTGCAGTGATGGTGGATCTACTGATGGATCTGTGATGCATCTCTCTGCGGGATATAGGGCACTGAGTTATGAAAAACTTATAAATTGCAAGCAATAGAGCTAGAGAATTTTAGGAATAGGACAGTTTAATCAAATGTAATCAATTAAGGCCATATTAGGGATACAAATTATAAATAGGAGTGAGGGGGGCTATCGGTGTTGCGAGAGCCTGACAGTAGCAGCAGCCTGCACTAATACAAACAGACTGATATATTAAATATCAACCTGTAAATATTCATTTTTTTTCTTGCTCAAATACAGTCTCACAGCTTGTATTCTTGCTCATACAGTCTCGTAACCTTTGATAGTTAAATGTTTTTTTATTCTGCTCTACTCACCCAAAACATAATGTGAAAAAATTTTTCTTAAATTTTTTTTTTGTTGATCATATGTGCAGTCGTGCAGTCTGCGCTAATCTAAAAAAAATCCCTTATATACAAGGTTTTTTTTTCTGTTCTGCTCACCTAATATACAGTGTGACCAAGTGTGCTAGTTCAAAAAAACATTTGTTTCTTAAGCATTTTATTGTTGCTTATATATAGTCTTACAGCCTGTGCTGTAAAAAGAAACTGATAATTAAGTGTTTTTTTAATGGTATTTGCTCTATGAACCCCTCACCATTTTAAAGTGTGTTTGAGTCTGACTGTTAGGCCGGGTTCACACAATATATTTTGGCACGTAATGTGGCACGTAGACGCCGCAGGAGCTTTTGCGGTCCGTATACGCTCCCATTGTTTTCAATGGGATTCGGTACCGTATACGCGGCGCTATTTTGCAGCTGCCACAAAATCACGGCCGCAAAATCACAGCCGCGTATACGGTACCGGCTCCCATTAAAAACAATGGGAGCATATATGGCCCGCAAAAGCTCCCTACATGCCACATTACATGCCAAAATACATCGTGTGAACCCGGCCTTAGAGAGATATGTGCACATATGAATGGGGTTACTGCTGAGCCCAAAGTTAGTAGTAGCAGTGTGTTTTTGGGGTGGGGGGTATGTGTTCGGGTGTGATTTATAAGGGCTCGATTTGCAGCTTGAGTGAAGAGTGAGTGAAATATTGAGAGAGTGGAGTGAATTGACACCTGACGGCTTGCCATGTAGTTTTACAATTATAGATCCTGGATCAGAGAAGCTACACATTGGAGGTGTTGCTTTGTTGTATTCTGTAGTAAAGCATTCCGCTCCATCTCCAACTGGTTTTATCAGCAACAAAGGCACCAATATTATTGCTGCACTGCAAGAGATGCTCTCCATGGCTAGAAAAGTCTCTACAATTTTCTTATGACACATACACAACTTGCTCGATTTGCAGTGACAAAATAGTCAGCCTTTGTACCTCCTTATCTGCAATGATCCAACTCAGTGGAACTTCAATTTAAACATGGCGGATTCTCTGTGTGAGCAGCATATAGTGGTGAATAATTGCTGAATGCAGCAGACCACAGGGACAATGTGTTATTTTGAGATATGTCATTGGAGGGAAATGTACCGACTTCTCAAGCCCTTTGAAGAAGCTACTAAATTTGTCAGCAAGGACAACTGAAGAATCAGCATTGTAATCCCTTTAGTGTATGTCTTACAGAAAACACAGTTATGCAACAAGGTACAGAAGAGAAGGAACAGCTACGACCACCTAGTTAACTTCATTACCCTGGGGTGATAGAGGAGGGTGAGATTTTCAGTCAGGGTCATTATGGTGGAGGAACTAAGACTGCTAGATTGAAAGAGGAAGAGGGAAAGTCTCCTTTGGGTCCTTAATATGTCACAGGCACTGCTAAGGGAAGAGGCTGATACTTATTACTTTCAAGATAATGATGATGGTGATTAACACGCTGGCCATTAACATCATCCATGGCAGGTCCCTAGGTTCATACACAAGAATGGCAGACTACCTGCTCCACTGATTACACAGTTACAAGCGTATTAGCAGCAACAAGCAAAGGGACAAGTTCTTGATGGCAGTACTCTTAGACCCTTGATAAAAGCCAAAATGGAGGAATTATTACCTGCTTTCAATAGGCAAAAAACTTAAATATATCAGGATTGGCTGTGTACCCAGGTCATGCAGTATTTAGGAAGACAAATGCCAGTCGCATGTGTACCTAGGTGGCCTCGACCCACTCCCAGTCCACTTTACTCAGACAAAACTTCAACTTTTACTGGGGTCACAGCTACAAGTGGCATCAGTAAAAGCAACAGCATTCACAGTCAGCACAGTATCTGAAAGAGGATGAACCAGAAATTTTTCAGTTTGCAGAGGCATCCGGAGCCACAACAGGCAACTGACTTCTACCAGCTGCATCAGTAAGTACTCTAACAGAAAACTATATCCCCATTGAATTCTGGGCTAACAGGTTACAGCAGTGGCATAAGCATGCCCGGTTTGCCATGGGAGTTTTATCTCATCCAGCCTCAAGAATAATGTCCAAAAGGCTGTTCAGTGCTGTCTGTCTGTAAATTTTAATCATAGTTGTATGGAGCATCTTTCACCACCTCTCCCAAGTGCAGCATGTAAGTTCAATTAACAGATGCTACTCCACTGATTCTGGCACATTTGGAATTTTTTCCCTAGCCCCCACCATTCCTGAGCAATTATTATATTGCTTATTTTTTTGGTCCCTGATATGATATTTAGGCTCTATACTGTTAGGAGGGCAAACATAATTTTATCCAAATATATGAATCCATGAGGATTTTCACATACCTATGGTTGATACCTCCAAATAGTGGAGAAGGAGAAGACAAGAGGTGTGATTCTGAGCTCTGACACTGGCTGCTTCTGATTGGAGCTCTGAATCACACACCTCTGTCTCATACTGACATTATAATAGCACATCAGGCACCAAAGCTAACTGCATTTGTTGCTCAGGGATGGAAGAGAAAAAATTCCAACTGTGCTGGAATCAGTGGAGTGGTGCTTATTATCAGATGTTAAGAACTTGAATGGGTGGAAGTGGTGAAAGGTCTTCTTTAAGACTCAATAGGTATTTATCAGTTCTTTTTCAGAGGAAAATTTTATTTAAATTTTACCAAATTCCACTGAAAGTACCAGGTAATTATGTTAATATGAACGCTAGCCAGGTCTTGTTATGTAACTGTACACAAACAACAATTTTTGCAACTTTGTTACAGAACAGATACATTTTGTTGTGTAAATTATGATCCGACCACTTCTAGCAGGAGTAAATGGTTTATGACGCAAATCAGTAGTGTTTGTTGTGATCTGCAATGATAAATTTTCCTAACATTCACGTTTATGTGTCCACATGTTAACATAACCATACCACTGGAGAAGCTATAATAAAAGTGTTGTATGTGCGTTTGATAAGTGATTCACTTCTAATAAATAGAACTCCCTGAAATGGATCTGGAAACTGCTTTAGATTAAAATGTTCAGATTATTATTATTACTTTTTTTTTTTTAAAGATAAATGACCATGTAACTGTAATCCTCCAGAGTAGAATATGATTATCTTCTAGCCAGCATATTCTCATCCAGCTTTTAATTATGCAAAATTAAACAATTAGCTGCTTCACCGTCTCTCGATCCATCAGTTCCAGCATTGCTTATTTCTTATTAATGATAAAATAGTGCACAAATTGTATTGAAATGCTAGAAGTCACCAAAATGCAATTCAGATGTAATGGCAAAAAATATCTCTGGGCATTACTGTGTCAAAAACGTTTGCACTGCATATGAAAACTAAGCTCTCTACTGTAAAAGGGGGCAGGTAAGGAGGTGTCATTCACAGCTCCCTAATATTGTACAATTAGAAGGAAACGGGGCCAGAGAGGATCTGTGTAGTATCCAAGTCTAGTCTGTATATACTCAGACATGGAATATGGCCATCTGAGTATGTCCTTATGCCTATGCTACTGTATTAGGGTATGTTCCCATTAGACTGAAGCAATGCAGAATTTCTGTTTAGAAAATCTGCAGAATTTTATAGTAACAGAGAAGTGAATAAGATTTAAGAAGTCTCCTTCATGCTGCAGAAAAAATCTGCACAGAATCTATGAAGAATTCACCTTCAGAGTACTGCCGATTTTCATCATGGATTAAAGCCTTTAGTGAAAAGGCTTGTTTTTAGTGCAGTGTTTTTGCTTCTGCAGAAACACCATGGCAAAAACACTACATTTTACAGGATCTGTAAAGGGAATGGGATTCTTGTTAATCCCATCCATACATTCCAGAAAAAATCTGGTGTTTTCCGTATAGGTATAATAAGTTCAGAAAGTCCGCAGAGAAAACTCTGCAACATTTAAAAAAAAAAAAAATATTTACTGTGTTTCGTTACATAGGACCTTAGCCTTAAAGGGATTATCCAGCTTCCAAAAATTATCTGCAAATACATCCACAGCAGTGCTAAATACTCACAGTTTCCTTGTACACACTTATCTTTTACTTGAGACTCCTTGAATCACTATTATTTACATGTAGTGAATATGTAAAGAAATCACATTTCCCATGATGCATCTGCCTGATCTCACTCCCTGTGTTTGCTGCTCAAAGGGGGAAGTCAGCATCCAAACAAAACATCATAGCATCATGTGATCTCAGATGTGGGAGTAATTTATTACCTGTGAATTCATTGGAGTGGAGAGCAGGCAGATGCATCATGGGAAACAGTTTCTTCACATATTCACTGCATGTAAATAACAGTGATACAAGGAGTCTCAAGTAAAATAAAGCCAAGAAAAGGCTGCTCAAGGAAACAGTGAGGATTTAGCACTTCTGGAGATATACTGTATTTTCAGATCATTTTTGGAATCCCTTTAAAGAGAGTCTGGTGTCAGAATCCAGCACTTCAGCCCAGTCCTACCAACAAGTAGTTTATCGTCACTTGCATAAAATGAGGCTTTCCCCTTGTGAATCGTTGTCTCAGTTGCCAAATATTACTAATTTTGTTAATAGAGAAACAAATTATTTGGAACAATGACAACACACTTGTTGCTCCAAAGAACTCCATCTGCATATTGACAAAGACAGCAATAGCTCAGTAATGGAGACACTAATTCATAAGGGGAAAACAGTGTTTGATTCAGGTGACTCTAACATACACTGACAAGCAAAGGGGTAACAAATGTTTTGAACTCTTGACTAACAGGCTCCATATCTCACCATCAGATTTTAAAAAAGTATCCCCAAAATTTTGCGACTTTTGCCACTAAGCGTAAAAACTCTATAACTTCTTGTTTCCTATGGAAGTACCATAAGTCATAGAAACATTTGTCCGGAGCAGTCCCTATTTATGGGAGAGTTTTCTAGGCATGCTCTGTGACCTGAGCAGAGGTTATTGTGTAGAGAGGGGAATAGAGGAGAATCGATAACGTGAACCTTTATCTAATGTTAAGTTTAAAAGAACCCTAAAAAATGGATATGAGCAGTGTTATCTTCTGTTATAATGTTTTCTGTATTGTCTGTAATGTAAATGAGGTAACTGCTAAAAAGAACGTTCCTAAAAAAAATTGACTACTGTATATTATCAGGCTTAGTGATCAGAGTGAAAATTGCAGGATTTAGTAAAAATTATCAAATTAAAATAAACAAATAACCTAAAACTTCAGTTTAAAAAAATATATCCATTTCTAGTGATACATGACCTTTAAGCCTCCAGTACCTATGATTCCCACCTTCTTGACTTTCGAAATGCCCTTGTCAGGATACCATAACAAAAACAGCTTTTCTTCCAGTGACATTCACGAATTTACACTTCCTGATTACATATGGGATCTAAACAGAGGGATTCTAAGGTTAAATCAGACAGGGGGTTCTGACAACAGTTGTGGTCTTGTGGCAGCAGTGACTTTTTGTATTATTTTCTGCTGGAACACTAGCATTTGAACTGTTTGTATATTTAGTGTTTATATATACACATGAATGAACAGAATCCGACATTTGATTTGTCACAGGCTTTATGGACTCCAACTGGGAAACTGCAGGCAAATGTCAAGATATGGGAATGTAATGTATTGGTGTTTATTATTTTTGAGCTTTGGGTCTTTTGTGAGGAAAGTGCGAGCCCTGGTAAAAGCAGGAAACTGACACATCACATGGTATGACAGTGGGAGGATTGAAGTGCCATTAAAAGTCGCATTTTCCACTCGCAATAAGAAAACAGCTGTGGAAAGCTAACAAATGTGTCCAACTAAAAACTGGTTACTTAAAGAAAAATATACATATTATGTAATGCTACATTTAATATTGATTTTCAATGGCCGGCGGCCATTTTTGTGAGGCCGCTCTTGCTCTTGTAATTCAATACAGGAGCGTACTGTGCAGGCGTCGGAAGCTGGACCAACAGAAGAAGACAGAAGAGGCGGGGTTGCAGCTGAAGATGGAGGCAGCGCTGGAGTGAGCTCTCGGGCAGCAGTGGGGACGCTCCCATCCCCGTTTGAGCGCTGGGGCCCGCTGTCATTACTGCGGATAACTCATTAGCATACCGGTAAAAACCGGTATTTCTAAGGAACGGCGCAGTGGAGATCACGTCTAAAGGTAAGAGACGAATAGCTTTTATTAAGGCTATTCCGACGTCTAAAGCGGAAAAAACAGCGTTTTAGTGGTAGAATCCCTTTAATGATATAATACAAGAAAATGGAAATCAACTATTAATAATAGGATTCTAAAATTAACACTCATGCAACGTCTCCTCCTAAAATTCATAACTTTATTTAGTTGTTTACCTTTACTATCATTCTTATTTGCACAGTATGGCTAGAAAAAAATACATACCGTATATACTGGAGTATAAGCCGAGTTTTTCAGCACAGTTTTTGTGCTGAAAAAGTGTTCCTCGGCTTATAGAAGAGTTATTACGGTAGCTTTCTGCTAGCAGGCCAGGAACGCAGACCACCCCCCACCCCCCCCACACACACACACACTGCTCCATCACACGCCGGGTGACGTGGCCACGTAAGCTCAGGCCCGCACCCGGCGTGTGTCTGCTTCCTGGCGTGCTAGCAGAAGTACTTCTGCAGTTTGAATTGTACAGCATCGCCATGCTCGCAGCTTCAGTAATGCCGGAGCTGCTTCGGCATCTCCGCTGTAAGGGTGCATTCACACTACGTAACGCCAGCGTGTATCACAGCCGTACACGCCGGCGTTACAGCAGGGCGTATACGCCGGCACTTCCCATTCACTTCAATGGGACTGCTCGCAGTGAAAGAAGCAGCCCATTCATTTCTATGGGGAGCGCTCGCATGCCGGCTCCCATAGAAATGAATGGGAAGTGTTCGGCAGCCCTGCTGTAACGCCGGCGTGTATGGCTGTGATACACGATGGCGTTACGTAGTGTGAATGCACCCTAAGAGTTACAGCGGAGGTGCCCTCTGGAGATGCCCTCTCCCCCCCCCAAGATTAAAATTAGCCCCGGGGCCGGTCCCCACCGGCCCCATACCTTTAAAGTTGCAGGCCGGCTCCTGCACGACGAGCTCGCAGGAGCCGACCTGTTTTGATGACAGCCGGGAGGTGGGGGGGGGGGGGGGAGGGGGCAATAAAATAGTGAAAAAAAAAGTTTTTAAAAATACAACAAATAAAAGTTCTAAATCACTCCTTTCTCTGTTATGCAGGTTTCCATTTTCTGTCAGCAGAAGACGGAAAACGACATTCATTGTCCGCCAGTGAGCGTCCTCTGCTCTCCGTGGTGTAACCGTTTTTTCTTTTACTGGACACAAAGTCCTGCGTGTCCGACTTTGTATCCGGTTAAAAATAAAAAAACGTTTCGCCGCGGAGAGCAGAAGACGCTAACCAGCAGACACTTTTCAAACCCATGAATGGGTTTGAAAACTGCTTGCCGATTTCTGTCTCCTGCCCAGTTTCTCGGGCAGGAAATGGAAACCTGTATAACGGAGATCGGGCGCTGGTGTGAACCTGCCCTCAAAGTAGAAAATTACTGTGAAACATACACATTAAGTATCCCTGTATCTGAAAGTGCCCGGTCTACAGAATATAGGATCTGCAGTGCTCCTATTCTGTCGGGAAGGGGTTAATAGGAGCACTGCAGATACCCTATATTCAGCCAGGCTGAGTTCCAAGTAGGGGGGAAAAAAAAACAGTCCTCAAGCTGAGGGAATGGGCAGACAGACAACCAAAACACCCCTCCTCTTCCCCAGCACCCAGCATCTACTGCACCCAAAAATTCCGGCCATTTTAATTTGAAGAAAGAAATGAAGAAAGCAATAGAAGTGAATGGGAAGCGCAAAACCCGCGTTTTTTACCGCGCATTTTTTTGCAAAAAAAACGTGCGGTAAAAAATGTGACGCGTTTTTTGCAGCCCGTTCTCTTTAAGGATGGGAAAACTGCCTGGAACCTTTTGGAAGCAATTTTTACAAAAAAAAAACGCTCCACAAAAAGCAGGGCAAGATCCAGAAAATGCTTCCTAATTAGGAAGCATTTTTTTCCGGTGCCAAAATAAGCCACACGTAATTTACGTGTGAACTAGGCCTAACTCTTAAAGAACTTTACCAAACTAAAAAAGGCAACCATCTGTGTCTAAGAGAGAAGTGCTTTTCCATCAAGGAGAATATGCCTATGTCTACACGGTATACAGTACCCATCCTAACCCACATCAGTGACCTTTCATCTTGCCAGCCAGTACCTTACTCTGCACTAACAAGGGAAGCAAACAGCTATCTGGAGATGAGTAGCATCATGAGTAAGAGACCTGATATCTTGAAAGTCATAGGCAGTTTCCCTGTTTGACTACTGAACCCATGGATCGTCTTTTACTAGAAGATTAAAAGTTATGTTTTATTAATGTTCTATTTGGAGTCGGCTCCGAACATAGTCCGACTCCAAATTCGTGCACCAGCTGTAATACAAGCATGGACTTTAACTAACGTTTGATACAAGTGGTGAGCCGTTTACCTCTTTTAGGGTGCATGCACACTACGTAACGCCGGGCGTGTATGAGAGCCGTACACGCCGGCATTACAGCAGACTGCCGAACACTTCCCATTCACTTCAATGGGAGCGCTCGTAACAGTGGCGTTTACGAGCGCTCCCATTGAAGTGAATGGGAAGTGTTCGGCAGCCCTGCTGTAACGCCGGCGTGTACGGCTCTCATACACGCCCGGCGTTACGTAGTGTGCATGCACCCTTAGTTGTTCTATCTGTAGATGAGTGTCTTTTCCCTTCAACAAAGATTCTTCTGGTTTGGCTTATAAACCTAATTATAATGCTCTTTACAAATGACACATTGAATTTCCAATCCAGCAAGGTTTCAGGTACCTTTTCCCTTAAATGGAAACTATTCTTTTTCAATGTAAAAAGTAACAATGTGCTCGGAACAACCATTTAAGCAAGAATTTTATAGTTTTACCATTTATGGCTTTTTTTGTTTCAATCAAATTAATTGTAGTTTATTGTACGAGTATCATTATTATTAGTTTGCGGCTTCTCTGACTTGCAGTCTTGTTTATTTTCAACAAAGAAGCCCTGTTTCCATTATTTAACACAATGAATGGCAGATTAAGAACAGTATTTAACTCTTTGTGTCTTGAACAGCATCAATACAATTTTAGGCCAAGGCCCCACATTTCGAGCTGCAGCCAAATAGGGCTGCGGAAAAAAATGCAGTGCAAATAAATCACTTTTTTTTCTGCCACAATTTTCACAGAACATCCATAGAGTTTTCCTCTGCGGACTTTCTGCTTCCATTATACGTATATGGAAAACTCCAGTGTTTCTGTTGGTACCATTGATATGTTGTGATTTACAAAAAGGAAGCTTTTTTGAATTGCATTTCCGCTGCAAATTTTTTTATGTAGTGTGGATAGGATTAGCCAGAATCCCATTCACTTTGCAGGTACTGTGAAACAATCAGTTTTTTTCCGAGGCATTTCTGACATGGCGTTGACGCTACTTGGCCTTACTATGGTTACTTAATATTGTTCCTGATTTGGAAATCTACACAATTTCAGGGTTTGCCTCTTGTTTGCTATGCATATCTATAATCTATAGCAGCAAAGCATTCACATTGTTATAATATGGATGAGTGCCTATGAATTGGCCTAATCAGCGTTGAGTCTCATCCCACCGGAATCCACAGCAAGATCGAGCAGGAAGCTTATTTTTCCATTATCCTGTTGCAATCTCTGCCTGCAATTGGAAACAATGGGAAGAGGAATGAAGGCAGAATCTACCTCATAATAAGGTCCAAATTCTACTGTGTTAACCGGACCTTATAGTCGTATGCTCTAAGCACTGCAAGAGAGTCTGTCCCAACTGACTGTGTATTGCAAGTATCTACAGATGTTGCAGTTGCCAAAGGGTCATTTCAGATCAGTTGTATCATTGGTTTTGAAGAACAGCCATTGTGGTATCACATGGAAGCTGAGATTCACTAGCAATATCACTAGCTAAGGACACAGTCAGTAATGTGATTTTTCTATGCACCATGAACTGTACTTATGATGCTTAGATTTCTGATTGTGTTTTTAACTAGTGATTAGAGATGAGCGAAAACTTTTCGGATCAGCCGATCCGAACAGCACGCACCCATAGAAATGAATGGAAGCACCTGTGACGCTGGCTTGGCCAGCGTCACAGGTGCTTCCATTCATTTCTATGGGTGCGTGCTGTTCGGATTGGCTGATCCAAACAGTATTCGCTCATTTCTACTAGTGATAGCTCTGCTTTTTTTTTTTATAAATATGACTGCATCTCAACTTTAATATGATGGCAGAACCACTGCCACCTAAGTGGTATAAAACAGAATAAAGATATTTGAAGTGACCCTACTACCTTTGGCAACTGGTACACATATACACACTGGCAAAACCAATGTGTAGATTTATTTCCGGGTAATAGGGAATTGCTATGGAAAACTTTAGAGTCTTTTCTGAAAGGAAGTAAAATTGGTCAATAAAGTATTCCATGTAATGCAAAAATAGATAATATAACCCAGCCTCAGCTCTATAACCAGCCTCTGAATAGCTAGGGTTATCTCCATGGAGAAGGTGGTATTGTCCATTGGGGACGACACGTTATGTTAATGATGAAAGGTCTTCTCTTGTTGACCCATTTTGTACATCAATTAAATGCAATATCAAAGATTAAAATTCAAAAATTCTCTCTATATCCAAATAGGTCCAGCAGAATAAGAACATTATTCTCAACTCCATAGGTCACAGTGAACTGACCTTGGACGTAATCTATATATATCCCATTTTTATATTATGTCATTTCATAACATAAAGCTAATGTTATTGTGAATATTATATTTTTTGCAGAAATTTTAATAAAGTCATTTGAAGGGTATGGGTTCATTTGTGCATGAAAAATGACTAAAATCATGTCTTACTAAGTTCCTGAAATTAAAACTAAATGCACTTACCTGTTTTTTTGCATTCAGTAACGCTTATTTCCAATTTAACACCTCCTATGTTCCCTGACACTGGTCACATGACCTCTTTTCTGATTCATTTCACTTGCACGCTTCAGCTCAGCTCTCCCCTTGTTTTATCCTCTTTCCCTATCTACAGTAATTTGTAGAACCATGTGCACACAACTTTATGTGAAAGCCCACTCTGCAATGGCTCTCTGCAAACCCTGCCTTGTCCTGTCTGTGGAAAATCCTTGCATGACATTTCCTACCACACAACTGTATCTTGTAGAAAGAACTGTCTGTGTTTCTGCACAGCAATGGCATGCTGAGCCCAAAGCATAGTAAGTCTAGCAGTGACTTGTGCACAAAAGGGGAGGGGGGAGGGGGGAGGTCCTGTCTGTCTGAGGTGATTCTCTGATGGATTCTGGTGATAAAAGGACAGAGCAGTTGCAATGTATAACAACACATGCAAGCTGTTAAAGGCAAAGTGTAAGAAATGGTGAATGCAAACCAATCTGATAAATAATGTTTATTAAAAGATATAAGCAATGGGCAAAAAGAAAAAAAAAAAACTTGACAAAGGTGTACATACTTTGTGAAATGCCTTTACGAAAATAGGAAAGTACGGTACAGTGGGCCGTATACTGTAGATAACCTGTCAACTGAACAATTTTCATCTGAAAGTTCTCTTGTCTGGTTCCACCAGTACAAAGCATGCCAGTTTCAGCAAAGTCATGAAAGTATATGAAATGTATAAGGAGAACAGACAAGGCCTCGGTAGTGGCTTATCTCTTTGAGAACAAAAGGTCAGGGGGAGTAAGGAGAACCATACACATTGGATGGCGGGCCGATGGCTGATCATTCATTGCTCAATCAATCTGTTCTACTACTAACTCTACTAATGTTAGTAATTAGAGATGAGTGAGTAGTTAAATACTCGATATTCGATATTCGTTTCGAGTAGCCCCTCAATATTCGACTACTCGAATCGAATATCGAATCCTATTATAGTCTATGGGGGGAAAATGCTCAGGGGTAGGCAACATTCGATCAAATTGAACTTACCAAGTCCACGAGTGAGGGTCGGGCTGGATTCTCCGAGCAGTCTTCTCCGTGCAGCTTCCCCGCGGTGTCTTCCGGCTCTGTATTCACTCTGCCAGGCATCGGGCCTGGGCAGAGCCGACTGTGTATGTATTCACTACAAGAAAATGGCTGCTTACAGTCAAAGCGGCCATTTTCTTTTGTAGCACGGGCATGCGCATTCGGCTCTGCCCAGGCCCGATGCCTGGCAGAGTGAATTCAGAGCCGGAAGACACCGTGGGGACGCTGCACGGAGAAGACTTCTAAAGGTAGGAGAAGAACCAGCGTTGATTGGCTGACTGTGTCGCATTCGGCCAATCAACGCTGGTTCTGCATCGAATTTTTCCATTCAAATAGCGAGTATTTCGAATATCGTATTATTCGATCGAATACCTACTCGATCGAATACTACTCGCTCATCTCTATTAGTAATGTCATAGCCAAAAAGGCATTCTACACATAAAATATACATAGGGCCAAAATATGAGACCAAGTTAGTCCAAATGTTAAAAAAAAACTGTTCTGTGTAATAACTAGCCAGAAAGAAAAACCCCAACAGTAGATAAAACCAGGGCCACAAAATATATAACAACCAAACAAAAAAATTAAAACTGCCCAAATGTAAAATAAAATAAGTTTCTTGATAAATAATTAAAAATGTATTCATAACAGCAGGGCAAATGGTAAAAAGCCATGATACACAAGACATCAAGTGGGGAAACTCAGCTGGACATATAAACAAAATATCAATCAATAATGATATAAGTGAGTACATGCCATATAATATCTTCAGGCTATGCAGTGTATAATCACCAAACACTAAAGGTCTAGACAATGTCCCATAAAAATACTAACAAGTGATATATATAGTCCCTGATATGCCAATCATGTCAAAGATATGTATATGTATATATAGGCAATGTATATGTATATATAGGCAAAATATATAGGTTTCCTCATCTCAATTGTGATGTTCTTTACCGCTGGGTCTAGGATGATTAAAATTTTATATTATATTATTAATTTAATATTAAATTAAATATTTTATTTTCTATTTTCTGGATTGGTCTCCTCTAATATATGTATGTTCTTTTCTTGTGTCTTGTACATTTATTGTACATTCACGTCATTAAAAATTTTTTTTTAAAGGATTTAAAATATTCAACATTTGTCCTTTTTTTCTACAAGATTCATTTGGCAGCAATCAAAGCCATAAAAGCCTAACAGGAAATGGCATTTACGTATGTGTGAGGGATTAAACACTTTATGCTATACTTTATAATCTATTGCATGTTTAAACTGCTTCAGTATCTCAGACATGCTTTTCTTGTGAGTAAGATGACATACGGTTTATGATAAACATGTACTTATAATACTTTAGTCACTGCTATCCCTATTAATGAGCAATACCGTCCCAAAACCTACAATATTAAGCTTACAAATGTTCCCTATTAATGGTTTAATTCCAGCTACTGGTATCATACCAGAAAGAATCTGAGATATATTTGTTTAAAGAAACCTTTAACTATGTGAAGAATGTCTGAGCAAGTTACAACAAAGATACTTCCTAAATGTGCCATGAAGCCTTTTTGGTTTCTTAGTTTTTAAAATGCCATAGAAAAGTTACCTTAGATCCAGTTTAAAAGATTACAAAGGCTGAGTCACGATTGAAAAAAATGTCTTTTTCAAGTTTCACATCACATTACAATGAACCCAAGTGCATAACCCTGATCATTTGTGTACATAATCTAAATCATTGCAGGACATATTTGTCTCTGAAGTATGCATGGAACAGTCTGTTAACTCTTCCATACAAAGACTTAGATAAAACTAAGTATATAGAGTAAATGGTTCAATAAACCTTGAGCTAGAATAATCTCAGCTCAAGGGGCTTTTTTATTCATTTTCAGAAAGACTACAGACTGGCATACATAATTTTCTACTATTTAATCACACAAGGACTATGGCTGTACTACTCCCTAATGACTAGTGACATCTTCAGTTATGTATTCTAAAGATAATAGATGTATTATTGTGGCCACTACTAGACAAAGGTGTACGCATGGCACATCTTTGGAAACATTTGACACATCTTTGGTACATCTAGTTTGGGCTAATTTTTCTCTAAAATGCTAGACGTGCCAAGATACACCAAAATTTGCAAAAATTCTGGCTCAAAGTAAGCCAACTAAAAGGGGTATAAACTTAGACTAAACAGTATAAAGATATGCCAGATTTATCATCCAGCATCAGTCACAATGATCAATGATAAATCTGGCGCAATTGCAGACTACATGTCTAAGCTTACCTTGACTAATATATTCACAGTAGACATTATGGAAGACACTAATATTGATGAAACTTTGCTTTTAATGGCTACATGCTAAAAGAAAATAACTCAGGGGTGTATAAATAAATAATAACACTGCTGCATCCAGTGGAAATCACAGGCTGGGATCCGAGGGAGCAGGCCAATAGCGGCGTCCCCTACTGGAAAGGGTAGGTAGGGCCCTAAGGTGGTGCCTCAGTGGTTGCTGAAGAGAGATCAATGATGTCACTGACATATATTACAGGCCCAGAGATCACTGAGGCTGGTGATTGGCTGATTCTGGGGACAAAGTCATAGTGTGCGAAACCCTGTGTCATGTATGAAGGTTTTGCATTCACCACTTCTTGCTCCAGTATATTTGCTAGAATACAGTTGCTATTAGAGTATGTCTACATCAACTGTACATTTATTTTGGCTTTCAACAAAATACATTGAGATTTCAGCAGTGACTGATTCATTTACTGTAATAGCGGAATATTTCTTGTTGTGGGGTTAAGCTAGGTAATTGTTATAGCCTCTTGGGAACTATATTGGTGTTAGACTCTCATATCACTATAGAGAGTTTTACATAACTTAGGAAGGATTCACACTACCATTGGATTCCATTCTTAAGGAGTCTGTTTAACCCCTTAAGGACCAGGCCATTTTTTGGTTTCGCATTTTCGTTTTTCCCTCCTCACATTTCAAGAGCCATAACTTTTTCATTTTTCAGTTCACAGAGTCACATGATGGCTTATTGTTTGCGGGACAAATTGTACTTTGTAATGGCATCATTCAATATGCTGTGCAATGTACTGGGAAGCTGGAAAAAAATTCAGAATGAGGTGCAATTGGAGAAAAAATGCATTTGCGCCATTTTCTTATGGGTTTAATTTTTACAGCGTTCACTGTTTGGAACAAATGACATGTTACCTGTGTTCTACG
Source organism: Leptodactylus fuscus (assembly GCF_031893055.1). Lineage (NCBI taxonomy): Eukaryota > Metazoa > Chordata > Amphibia > Anura > Leptodactylidae > Leptodactylus > Leptodactylus fuscus. The sequence continues at coordinate 224,160,389 of NC_134265.1, read as the reverse complement.
TGTCAGTACGAACGCGGTGATATCAAATTTATATAGTATTTGAAATGTTTTGATACTTTTAAAAAAATGATAAACTTTGCAAAATAGAAAAAAAAATTTGTGTCATCATGTTCTAACACCTGTAACTTTTTCATATTTCCATGTATGGAGCTGGTTGTGGTGTCTTTTTATGCGGGACAAGATGACGTTTCTATTGATACCATTTGGGGAAAGATCTGATGGTTTGATCACTTTTTATTCAATTTTTTATAGGAGGCAAAGTGTTGAAAAAAACGCTTTTTGGCTGTTTTTATTTTTTTTGCCGCTACGCCGTTCGCAGTACGGGATAAATGTTTTAATATTCTAATAGTTCGGGCATTTTGGAGCGCGGGGATACCTAATATGTTTATGTTTAATGTTCTTTAATTACTTTTATAGCTAATCTAGGGAAAGGGGGGTGATTTGAACTTTTATATTTTTTTTATTTTTTTAATACTTTTAAAAACTTTTTTTTTTCTTCTGTTACATTTATGATCAGACCCCTTAGGTACCTTGAAACCTAGGGGGTCTGATCGCTCATACTATTCACTGCAATACTACAGTATTGCAGTGAATAGGAAAATCGCAGCACTTCTATTAGACGATGCCTCTGGCATCGTCTAATAGATCTAGTGCAGAGACAAGCCTGGAAGCCTTCAATAGGCTTCCGGCTGTCATAGCAACCGATCACCGCCCTCTTGTGACGTTCAGGAGGGCGGCGATCGGGGAAACATGGCGGCGCCCATGCCGCCTGCGCTGTTTACACGCTGCGATCGCGTTTGACCGCAGTGTGTAAAGGGTTAACAGCAGCGATCGGCTCGGGCACCGACCGCTGCTGTTATTGGCAGGTCCTGGCTGTATTATACAGCCGGCATCTGCCGTGTATGGAGCGAGCTCAGCGTGTGAGCTCGCTCCATACATCCCCATGCGACCCATGACGTACAGTTACGTCAAGGGTCGCTAAGGGGTTAAAATAAAAAAAAACTGACACCTATCATAAAGGACACAAACGAACAGTAACTGATGTTACTGTCTGTTATATGTCTGTTGCCCATAGACTTCAATTTTAAAAAAATAACGAACACTTTTCATGTAGGTTTTTTTTTGTCCACTGCAAAAAAATGGACTTGGGTGTAAACGGACATAAATGGACACTAATGGACACAAGATAAAATCCCATTGAAATAAATGGAGATTTTAACGGATTTCTGATGGTTCAGCTAGTGTCCGTTGCTAAAATCTTGAAACAGACAATAGCCACGGACACTACTGATGCTCACCAACGGTAGTGTGAACACCCCCTTAATGTGCTTAAAATGAAGCTATAACATACACTGGAGTCATGGTTTGGTGCTCTGGAACCCTGGGGATGTCAATTACAACTGTATGTGCCCTCACACAATAAAGATGACCACCTTTATTATTTTCCAGGCGAGAACTTTTGCTTTGTGTGCGGCAAAAAGGTTGTGAATTTTACTGTTCAGTAGTCAAAAAGAGCGCCATTGTTGCTGTGTTGAGCAAAGAAGGGTAGTATAATTTCTGTCTAGGAATGCACAATTGCTATATTATTATAACTTTGTAGGAAATATGCAAGTATGTTTCCCAGGAAGTAAATAGAGAAACACTGCCTGTGTATGCTGCCCTCTAGGGGTAGCTCCCTTGAACATCATGCCCGACTTTCCAACAAGCCTTTATTGCAATGATGTAAGGTTTTGCCAGTTGGGATGATACTGACTTGGCAAAATCCTGCATCATTGCAATAAAGGCTTGTTGGAAAGTCGGGCATGATGTTCAAGGGAGCTGCTTCCCATAGAGGGCAGCATAGAGAGGCAGTGTTTCCCTATTTACATCCTGGGAAACATATTTGCATATTCTTCCCATAAACTCCCACAGTGGAGCGAAAAGGGCTTTGTAAGGCTCCACACACCTACATGGTGGTCTGTCCCTAAGGAGTGACAATATCCCTATAACTTTGTAGGGAACATTATTTAACTTGTGATGGCACAAACAGTATTAGGGTGTGGGGTACTATTACTGCATATAGGGCAGCCTTAGGCACAGAAAACAGGATGAGGAGTTTGTGTAGGTTGGAAATGCCAGAAACTGGTAAAGAATCCAAAGATGCCAGCGAACTCTGCCAACACAAGTTGTAGCTGGAAAAGTTCTGAAAATATAGCTGAATACTTCATCAAGCTGTTTATCTGCCTTATTTACAGCATTATTGAAATCCTCATTTATAATCAGTTCCTGCCATATGGGTGTGTTTAAGATATAGATCCTTATTCAACACAAAAATACATTACAAAGATCAATATTACCACCACACAGGTACCATATACAGTTCCATATACCATATAAATCTAATGACTTGTATCTTGTCTGATTGTAGTTTTTCACTTTTCCCATCTCCCACCTGGAACTCAATTGAGTTGTGTAAAACCCTTATTTAGCATGGCAGCATGGCATCCAGCATTTAGCATCCAGCATGGCAGCCCATGAGAAAACAGTTAAAGAGTAGAGATGAGTAGGTATTCGATCGAATACTACGGTATTTGAAATACTTGTACTCGATCGAGTACCACTCGCTGTTCGAATGTAAAAGTTTGATGCAGAACCAGCATTGATTGGCCGAATGCTATACAGTCGGCCAATCAACGCTGGTTCTTCTCCTAACTTTAGAAGTCTTCTCCGTGCAGCTTCCCCGCGGCGTCTTCCGGCTCTGAATTCACTCTGCCAGGCATCCGGCCTGGGCAGAGTGCGGACATGCGCAGTCGGCTCTGCCCAGGCCCGATGCCTGGCAGAGTGAATTCAGAGCCGGAAGATGCCGCGGGGACGCTGCACGGAGAAGACTTCTCGGAGGATCCAGCCTGACCCTCACTCATGGACTTGGTAAGAATAATTTGATCGAACGTTGCCTACCCCTGAAACGAGCATTTTCCCCCCATAGACTATAATAGGTTCGATATTCGATTTGAGTAGTCGAATATTGAGGGGCTACTCGAAACGAATATCGAACCTCGGACATTTTACTGTTCGTTCATCTCTATTAAAGAGTTCTCTGTAGTAGCAGAGAAGATCACCTTCAAAGGTCTTGTAATACAGATAGGAGAACCCATTGGGCCCAGACGCCTTGCCATTGGACCCTAATGGCCGCACATATGATATTGCTACAGCTTATGTCCCAATTTGCTCCCAAAATGAATTAGAAATTAAAATAAGAATTGATTTTGACATCCCTGTTTTGTACGTGCTGACCTGTCAGAGAACTGTTATGTTTAGAAACTTTAGGAAATATTTCTAAAAATCAAGTCAACGTTTTTAAAGCCAAATTATGGGAACTATAAGTATACAACTATATGACAACCACATTGATCCAAATATTATGTGACTTCCGCTGGAAATTTTCTAGTAAGCTCAATAGTATTGTTGAGTAAAATGGCCTCAGTGGTCACACGGACATGCTGGGCATCATGACACTCTGTGTGCCCATGTCACCACTGACGCCTGTGTGATGTCACAGAAGAGTTCCACACGCCGTCTCTGGTGTTGTTCTGAGATGTGAATTGCATGGGGAGGAAGAAATAGATCACCGGATGTTGCGAGCAGACCAGAAGGCGGTGATAGAAGGTGAGTATAAGCGTTTTTTATTTTTCACACCTTCCTTGGGCCTAAGTAAAGTAAACCCACACATAGTTGACTCATACACAATATATTATTTTGTTCTAATAAATGTAGTTAGTTTTGCTTTCACAGGGATAGAAATCAGACAGAACAAAACCAAGCTCCGATATGAACAGAATCTAGGACATGTAATGCACCAGAAGGAGTCTCCCTACATATTTTGTACCATGCAGATATGTATAAACATGTCAAGAAGCAGACCTTAAAATGGAGTCAGAGATTACTATAAACTAGTCCCAAATAAAATCTGACTTTTCACTTACTATATTTACATTAAAGAGACATGTCTGTAGGAATACTGTATCTTTATGGCGGACTCTGCATAGGCAGATAATGGCAGTCTGACATTCACCAGTGATCAGTGCGGCAAAGGTCTTAGATAAAACTTCGAGATTTACCTCATTTGACTCAACATTTTCTTTGTTGATTTATAGTCTAAAAAAATGTAAAATACAAATGGGTCAGCGTGACCTCTCAGCAAACCTGACTGAACACTATGCACTCTTGTTTAGCATTGGGATTGTGTGTTCGTCCGGCTGATCCATTGCAGGATATGTTGCTGTTTGCCTGCAGGGTGTGACTATTTTAAGCACTTAATAATGTGTTGTGTTTAGGCATGGTATTTGCCAAGATTGTCAACCTCACTCCCATGTTTGTAGGATATGAAAATATAGTTAATTTAATGTATCTACAGCACTTTATACCTTTCACATTTTCTTTTTTTGTGTTAACCTTCCTTTCATTATTTGCTGAAATATCAGTTCATTATGCATTAAAAATAGGTTTCCTGCATTTATATAGATTTTAGGGGATGGGAAGAGGAAAGTGCCTTGTACACATTTCTAGTTCAGAAAAATGTTTTTACTGTTGATGAATCTATAGGCTGACTAAGTTGAAGAGGACATGTCGCCTCTCCTGATACATCCGGTTTAGTAAATGGCATGCAATAATTCTGGAGCATCTTTTTCTTAAAAACTGCTATGTCATTACTCTGTCCTGTTTCTTGAAATTTATGAATAAATTGACAATTGCATATTAGCTGCAGGGGATCCCTATACACTCCACTGTCATCATTCCCTTCATTGGCATACTGTATAGGGGCATAGCGCGTTGACAAGGCCAATGGTAATTACCAGTTGAAAAAAAAAAAAAATATATATATATATATATATATATATATATATATATATATATATATATATATACTGTATATAAATGCAGCAGTAAAAGTACGACCACATGGTGCAGCCATGAAGCAACCAAGACCTGGGTTTTGACACAGCCGCAATGCAGCTGAAAACTAGACAGCCGTGCAAAAGCCCATAGTACTCTATTAACACATTACAAAGTTTATTGAGTGTTTTTTTTATGTTTGTGTGCTAACCTGCTAAAGCAAAATTCTATGAACTAGAAAGACTCAATAAACAGTCAGCTTGTAATGAACTAATGGCAGCTGGCACAGACACTTAGTTTTCCTCTCCGCCATGGCCTCATCACAGATGGATCCAAGCCACATCATTATTGCACCATGTAATCATACCCATAAGCATAACCCTAGGGGTCAAAGTGGTTACTGCTGCAGCCGGGCCCCTCAACTCACTAGGGCCAGATAAACTTCTTTGATCCAATTTCCTTTCTGATTTCCTCTAATTTTATAGTAAATTTAAGACCCTTTATGATCCACAGCCTTCCACTGTCAGAAAGCAGAAAATTAGCCCTTTTATGGAAAAAAAATTAGAGGTTTGTCAGCAGAAAGGAAGTGTTCTGCTGGGGAGGCTGTGACACAAAAGGTTTTTGTGGTGGGAGCAACAAAACGGAATATGATTGAGGGGAAACTTGCATGCATAGTTCATAGTGGCCTGGGACTAGTTAGAAATGGAATGTTCATGCTACTAAAATATCAGACGTGGTCAAAGGTTATAAATGTAAGTTGCACAGAGCAACCCAAAATAACCCCACTGGTCATACCCAAAGAAACTGCATTTCATGCAGTTCTCCTGTTTCCTAGTCAGAGCGCTGTGCGAACGGTAGCCATCTTTCCTCCGTTAGAGAATTTGGTTGTTAGGCTATTAGGGTGTTAGGCTATGAAGCAAGAACTAAATTCAGCTGGGCACAGTAGAACTCAGTTGTGGCAGACAGCAGGATCAAGGACCATTCCAGTAACTAAAAGGGGATTGGAGAGTCATTTCAGGCGTGTTTGCGCCTTACTGTACATCCCGGTCATTAAAGCAGCTACCAAAATCTTACTATGCTGCAAGTGTACCAAAAACAGTTACCGCTGGGAAGAGAACATCCCATCAGAGATAGTTAACCCTGCCCAGATCTCACTTTTTTACCACTGTTCCCCAATAGAGATGAGCGAGTAGTATTCGACTGGGTAGGTATTCGATAGAACACTACGGTATTCGAAATACTCGTACTTGTTTGAATACTACTCCTATTTGCAGTAAAGATTCGATTCAGAACCAGCAATGCTTGGCCGAATGCGATACTGTGTATAACATTTGGCCAATCAACGCTGGTTCTGCAGCAAGCTCTTCTTTGCTAGTTAGGAGAGCTGGCAGCTTTCGGTTATGTGGGGCTGCCGCTAACGGAGAAAAGAAACGACATGCCCTTTCTTCAGTCGGAAGTGGCGCGGGCTCAGCCGCACAGCTTCCGCCCCCGGCAGCACCCTCCTATGTCAGCTCATTCATTTGAGCTGACAGCAGAGGGGAAAGCCGCAACCGCGATGGTCGCGGTAGGCGGGATTTGACAAGAGAGAGACGCGGCTCACCGCGTCTCTCTCGTGTCAAAACCCGCGCGGGCAGTTCACGTGTGAACTGACCCTTATGAGGAAAAGTTTGCTCCCGCATAACCGAAAGCTGCCAGCTCTCCTGACTAGCAAAGAAAAGCCTGCTGCAGAACCAGCGTTGATTGGCCGAATGCTATACACTGTATAGCATTCAGCCAATCAATGATGGTTCTGCAGGTAGTAAGTTCACATTAGCGCTTACCTCCCATCCGGAAGGAGTCCACAGGAGGACCCCCCGAACGGAATATCAGCGCAACTGCAAGCACTGTGTAGTTAAAGCGCACTGACCCGTTATAGTCTATGGGTCCATGCGCTTTAACTGCACAGCACTCCTCCTAAACACTCTCCTCCTGCTACTCGTGGACTTGGTGACTCTCCTTTAGTCGAATAGTGGTTTCTCCTGAAATGAGCATTTTTTCCCATAGACTGTAATGGGATTCGATGTTCGATCGAGTAATTGAATATTGAGGCTCTACTCGAAATGAATATCGAATCTCGAATATTTCACTACTCGCTCATCTCTATTCCCCAATAATACTGTGCAAGTGGTGATTTTCCTGTGGCCTGTACGCCTGTGCAGTCTGCTCTGCTCAAGGCCCGAGGCCTAGAAGTTACGAGCATGGGCCGGAAGAAGACATTGAAGATGACGCTGAGGACGAAGATGGAGGCAGTGCTGGAGACAATTCTCTGGCAGTGGTGGGGACGCCCTCATCGCTGTTTGAGCGCTGGGGCCCGCCCCCTTCGCTGCAAGAGAACTCATTTGCATACCGGTAAAAACCGGCATTTCTATGGAACTGCGCAGCGAAGATCACATTTAAAGGTAATAGACGAATAGCCTTTCTAAAGGCTTTCTAAAGGCTATTCCGACGTCTTATCCACAAACAAAAAAAAGGTTTTAATGGTAGAATCCCTTTAAGGCTGTTAAAATGCTACATATAGATTATATAGGATATAGCAAGTAGTGGAATTATTTTTGCACACAATCTTATCCCATAGCCAGCAGTTGATACCTCTATCACGTACTGTTATAAGGCATGAAGCTGCATTGCATTATTGAACTAACTGTAGTGCATCTTAAGTGACATGGTGTCAACTCCTGAGAGATCCTCCTGATAGCGAGGTCTACACGAGTCAGAAATATCAGGGAATGCATTTGTATCAAATTGAAACTAGTTTCATTTCTAATGTTGATTCTGATATTCCCTTATCTTCCTTGTTTAGACAGAAATAGGTCACTTCCATCGTAATATTATGTTTTATAGGTCTGGTTTAATGTATTTAACAATAGAATGAATCCTATATACTATAAACCGTACTGCCATATTTCCACCTACAGCTTGCCTTAAACCATTTAAACACATTACTAGGTTGGGCTGAATATCTTCTAAATAATTTACAGAGCAGCTGATCTAGTGCAAAACCGTGAAAAGCTATTGAAGTTTAGCCAAGTGTTCATGTATATTATGATTATCAAGTACATAGGAAGTCTGTGGACCAAGAATCCGCAAGGAAAGTTGTTGCTTCTTACTTCTCACTTGTACTTAATGACTTGTTCAGACTTGATGTTCTTTAATTGATTTTTACTCTTTCTGAGAAAATAAAGAACTATAACAGAAAATAAATAAAACAATCTTTATATATAGGATTAAAGTGACTCTATTGTCATAAACTTGATGTAGTCAGAACCTATAGATGGTACTTACTCGTTCTTTACTTGTTCACTGCTTGTTTGCTTTTCAGCTCAGAGCTGTGATCTTTGGCTACATCTTAAAGGGGCTCTATCATTGGGAAAATACATTTTTAGATAAGCACATCCTTGCATAACCTTTAGAAAGTCTATTCCACACCTACCTTTTGTATGTAAATGTTTTTATCCATATGCTAATTAGTCCATTGGTGCACTCCGTAAGTCTCATCGTGCACCCTCTGCCTATTCTTTCCTATGAATGTGTACAGCACAGGCTGCTGATGATGACTTCCTGCTTCCTGTTTGCAGAGACAGTGCTGCTGGGAGCTTCCTGTGCTTGCTGGAAGCTAATTAGTATATGAATAAAAACAGACTTATTCAGAAACCACTGAGGCAATTTACATACTAAAGGTAGGTGTGGAATAGCCTTTCTAAAGACTATGTAAGTATGTGATTAGTTAAAAATGACTTTCCCCAATGATAGAGCTCCTTTACTTTAACTGCAGTGCCTAAATGGAGTCTACAATAGTCTGAGACACGCCAGTTATGTTATCATAGTCTGCATAGTCTAACTTCCTGTATACACTGGGAGACATGTGCATGCCATGTCTTCTAGTGTATAATATAGAGTCAGCAATGAAATCATAGCTGAATTAAGTGTCCTAAAAGTACACATGAAAAAGTAAAAAAAAAAAAGTTTTTGAGAAAAATTTATAGTTATAAAGCCCCAAAATTCCCTTTTTTCTATAGAAAATGAATTATATGAAAAAAACCTAAAAATTGATAAAAACAATACATATTTGGTATCGTCGCATCCATAACAATCTGTACAACAAAACTGAAACATTATTTAATGTACACAGTGAACGGTGGAAAAAAACCCCTGAAGAAACCCACTGATTGATGTTACAAAATGTGCTATAAAAAGAGATCAAAAAGTCATATGTACCCCACGACAGTACCAATAAAAAGCAGAGGTTGCCCCACAAAAAATTAGCCCTCAACCAACACTGTTAACTGAAAAATAAAAATGTTATGCCTCTCAGTAGATGGTGATGCAAAAATCATAGACTTATGTCCCCAAATGTGTTTTTGTTCTGCAGAATTAGTATCGCATAAAAAAATAATACAAATGATGTATCACCGTATCCGTACCGACCCGCAGAATGAAGATAATATGTTACTTATACTGTATGCTGCATGGCAAAAAATTTAAAAGGTAAAATGCAATGCCAATATTGATTTTTTTTTAAATCCAGCAAAAAAAGAGTCAATAAAATGTATTCAATAAGTTGTAGGCACCCAAAAATGGTGTCATTACAAAACGCATCTCATCCCGCAAACAACAAGCCCTTATATGGCCACGTCACCAGAAAAATAAAGAAAATATGGCATCTAGCAATGTGAAGACAAAAACCCGCAAAATCGCCAAATCATTAAAATACAACTGGCTGCGTCAGGAAGGGAATGTATAAGCTGTGTGAGCGTATATCAAGGGACACTCCAGATTTAGAGATTACGAAGGAAAATATACTGGAATTGACCCCCAGAGTGACTCCCCCAATCATAGGAGCTACTGGGACATAGTACGGAATTTGGTGTCCCCAATGTTCTCCGCACAGCTTATATATTCCCTCTTCACCATCCGCTGTACAGTCACATCTGGGATACTAATACTCACTACACCCCCTGATAAATTCTTTGAGGGGTGCAGTTTTCAAAATGGGGTCACTCCTTTGGGGAATCCACTTTTCTGGTACCTTACAGGCTCTACAAACATGATATGGCGTCCAGATACCAAACATCTGAATGTGTACTCTAAAAGCCACATAGCGCTCCTTCTCTTCTGCGCCCTGCTGTGTGCCCAAACTGCAGTTTATGCCACATGTATGACACTGATGTACCCAGGATAACGAATGTAATGTAATTTGTGGTTATTAACTGATATTAGGGCACAGCCAGACACAGAAGAGAAGAAGGGTTATTTGGTTTTTGGAGCACAGACTTTTTGGATGTCATGACACTTTTGCAGAGACCCTAAACTTGCCCCTACAAAATTGGGTCACTTCAGACCCCAGAGTATAATAATTGTTCATGGTTGTTTATTATGGGGCATAATACTGTGTGCAGGGGCCACAATGGGGCATCATAGTATGTGCAGGGGCCACTATGGGGCATAATACTGTCTGCAGAGGCTACTATAGGGCATAATACTGTGTGCAGGGGCCACTATGGGGCATAATAGAGCACGCAGGAATTCGTGTGGGGGGGGGGTCGGTTGGTCGGTTGAGGTCTTCGGTGTTGGTCAGGAGGGGGCCCCATATCAAAAGTTCGCCAAAGGGCCCCGCCATTCCTAGTTACGCCACTGCTGAAAACTATTCAAGCAACATCTGCCCTTCAAAAGCCAAATAGCGCTCTTTCCATTCTGAGCCCCACCATGTCCCCATACAGCAGATTATGGCCACATATGGGTTATTACCGTGTTCAGAAGAAATTGTGTAACAAACTGTGGTGTGTTTTTAATTCTTTAACTACTTGCAAAAATTTAAAATATGGCACTAAATGGACAATTTATTGGAAAAAAAAGTTATTTTTCATTTTTACATCCCAATGTTAATAAAATCTGTGAAACAGCTGTGAAGTCAAAATGCTCACTCTACCCCTAGATAAATTCTATGAGGGGGTGTAGTTTCCAAAATGGGGTCACTTTTAGGGGGTTTCCATTGTATTGGTACACTAGGGGCACTACAAATGCAACATGGCACCGGAAAACTATTCCAGCAAAATCTGCCCTCCAAAAGCCAAATTCTGAGCCCCACCATGTACCCATACAGCAGATTATGGCCACATATGGGGTATTGCTGTCCTCAGGAGAAATTATTTAACAAACTGTGGGGGGCTTTTACCCCTTTAACCCCTTGTGAAAATGAAAACTTTGGGGATAAAGTGACATTTTAGTCATTTTTCATTTACACATCCCAATGTTAGTAAAATCTGTGAAACAACTGTAGAGTCAAAATGCTCAGTATCCCCCTTGATTAATTCTGTGAGGGGTGTAATTTCTAAAATGTGGTCACTTTTGGGGATTTCCATTGTTTTGGTACTCTAAAGGCTCTGCAAATGAGGAATGGCGCCTGAAAACTATTCCAGCACAATCTGCTTTTCATACCCCCTGTGTCGCTCCTTCCCTTCCGTGCGCTGCCGTGTACCCAAAAATCAGTTTACACCCACATGTGGGGTATTTCTGTGCTCTGGAGAAATTGCACAATAAACTGTCAGATGCATTTTCTCCTTTAACCCCTTGTGAATGTGATAATTTTAGGTCTAAATGAATGTATTAGTGAAAAAAAAATGAAATGTCTAAATTTCACCTCCACATTATTTTTATTCTTATGAAATGCTTAAAGGATTAACAAACATCCCAAATACAGTGTTGAATTATATGAGGGGTGTAGTTTTGAAAATGGGGACAAATCCCCAATTGTTCAGTGTCTTTAAAAATCAATCAATTTAGAATATTTGGGGTGAACCCAGCAGCTCAGAACGAATTGGTTCACCCACCTCTAGATAAAGAGTTTGTATTGAACAGCATGCATCCTGCAGCTCCATTCAATGCGTATGGGGCTGAAGGAAATAACAATATCCCATAGACCTCTGAGCACATCACAGTGAATTGTCCTGAATGTTGAATGTTGAGTGAATGTTGTCCTGGTCTTTGGGTATTATGTCTTGAGAAAGGTCACCTGATGAATGAAAAGGTCACTTTCCTGTTGTTGTACTTGCAATTGTATGGTGGTTCAATAAAGAATATTGCTTTTATTTGCAACTACATCAGAATCAGATACCATGATGTTTGCTATGGGTTTTCATTCTGTGGTGCCCATAAGTCTGCCTGTGTAATGCGTGGACTGTATGGGTCCTCCAGAATCTGTATTTTCAGTACACTACAACCAACAGACCAGGTTCCTGAATAGGACAGTCCTCTCTATTAAATCAGAATGATCTATATGGGTATTTACAAAGGGACTTTCTAAACCAGATAATGGCTCTAATGACCTTAGATTATCAGAGATCTTACCATCACTCCTTCACCGCCATAGAGACTTAAAGTAAAACTTTGCCCTAAGGCTTATGAGCTATGATCCTCCTTTATAGTCCTTTATAGTACAGAAACATACTGACAATTTAAAAATTGCAAAAATTAAAAATGTGAAGCAAATGTCTAATAATACCCAAGATGATATTGTATGTAGAGCAACTGTGTCACATATTCATACATATATGGTATATAATCTGCTATTTATTCAGTTACTTGAAAGTAGATTTGCAGGCACTACATTTGTGACTTGACAGGCTTGAACTGTGCAAGACCTCTCATTAAATCTATTTATAAAATACAATCATACGGCTGAAGGAAGCTCTTGTGCGTGCGCAATGGAAAAAGGTAGGATTTTCTCACACACACACACCACCTACATAAGTCTTGGCTGAGTAGGTGGGGACTCCCTTTCCATATCAACAAAGCTTAATCTACACTTCTCATTTCTGTATTGCTCTGAAGGTGAACATTGCATGCAAGTTTGGGCAAGCGCTTCTCTGAGGTGTTGTTCAATTATGTTCTTGGTAGCACACATACATATGCACGCACATGAAAACACACACCGGTGGGATGGTTTCTGTATGTGGGTGTGAAATGAAACCTGCAGTAGATTCTATATTTTTTAAGTTTTCAGATTATACCATAGCCTCACACACCGATTGTACCTAGAATTGTTCATTCTAAAGAATTTATCTATAATTCTGCATAGTCGGCACCACTAAACAACATGCACTTTATATGCAGGTGTGTACTATCATGGCTGCAATACAGATGCAAACACAAAAAGCTGCAACAGCACTAGAGGGTTAGTGCTATGTCTACTGTATATAGATACATGTGGAAATGAGGCTCGTACTGATACACTATGGGCTAGATTTACTAATCCTGCCTTATATTAAGACCATGTAAAGTTAGCTTAATTTTAACAGGTGAAAGATGCACCAAATATATGGAAGAGATTTATTTTGGATGATAAATCTGAGAATCTTCACTCTCTAAATCATTACATCGTAGGGGACATTATATCCAAAGATGATATGGCTTACTCATATGATAGACTCACACTCTTAGTACAGTTATAGTACAGTTTTAAGGGCTGTGTCTTCAATTGTGCATCCATTACATACCCAGAAGAGATTATTGTACCCTGAAAGTGAACATGAAATGTTCCTATTGAATGACAGAAAGCAGATATCTTGCCATTGATAATACAGTCCTATGAAAAAGTTTGGGCACCCCTATTAATCTTAATCATTTTTTGTTCTAAATATTTTGGTGTTTGCAACAGCCATTTCTGTTTGATATATCTAATAACTGATGGACACAGTAATATTTCATGATTGAAATGAGGTTTATTGTACTAACAGAAAATGTGCAATATGCATTAAACCAAAATTTGACCGGTGCAAAAGTATGGGCACCCTTATCATTTTATTGATTTGAATTCCCCTAACTACTTTTTACTGACTTACTGAAGCACAAAATTGGTTTTGTAACCTCAGTGAGCTTTGAACTTCATAGCCAGATGTATCCAATCATAAGAAAAGGTATTTAAGGTGGCCAATTGCAAGTTGATCTCCTATTTGAATCTCCTCTGAAGAGTGGCATCATGGGCTACTCAAAACAACTCTCAAATGATCTGAAAACAAAGATTGTTCAACATACTTGTTCAGGGGAAGGATACAAAAAGTTGTCTCAGAGATTTAACCTGTCAGTTTCCACTGTGAGGAACATAGTAAGGAAATGGAAGACCACAGGGACAGTTCTTGTTAAGCCCAGAAGTGGCAGGCCAAGAAAAATATCAGAAAGGCAGAGAAGAAGAATGGTGAGAACAGTCAAGGACAATCCACAGACCACCTCCAAAGAGCTGCAGCATCATCTTGCTGCAGATGGTGTCACTGTGCATCGGTCAACTATACAGCGCACTTTGCACAAATAGAAGCTGTATGGGAGAGTGATGAGAAAGAAGCCGTTTCTGCACGTACGCCACAAATAGAGTTGCCTGAGGTATGAAAAAGCACATTTGGACAAGGCAGCTTCATTTTGGAAACAAAAATTGAGTTGTTTGGTTATAAAAAAAGGCGTTATGCATGGCGTCCAAAAAGAAACAGCATTCCAAGAAAAACACATGCTACCCACTGTAAAATTTGGTGGAGGTTCCATCATTCTTTGGGGCTGTGTGGCCAATGCCGGCATCGGGAATCTTGTTAAAGTTGAGAGTCGCATGGATTCCACTCAGTATCAGCAGATTCTTGAGAATAATGTTCAAGAATCAGTGACGAAGTTGAAGTTACGCCGGGGATGGATATTTCAGCAAGACAATGATCCAAAACACCGCTCCAAATCCTCAGGCATTCATGCAGAGGAACAATTACAATGTTCTGGAATGGCCATCCCAGTCCCCAGACCTGAATATCATTGAACATCTGTGGGATGATTTGAAGCGGGCTGTCCATGCTCGGCGACCATCTAACTTAACTGAACTTGAATTGTTTGTCCAAAATACCTTTATCCAGGATCCAGGAACTGATTAAAAGCTACAGGAAGCGACTAGAGGCTGTTATCTTTGCAAAAGGAGGATCTACTAAATATTAATGTCACTTTTCTGTTGAGGTGCCCATACTTTTGCACCGGTCAAATTTTGGTTTAATGCATATTGCACATTTTCTGTTAGTACAATAAACCTCATTTCAATCCTGAAATATTACTGTGTCCATCAGTTATTAGATATATCAAACTGAAATGGCTGTTATAAACACCAAAATATTTAGAACAAAAAATGATTAAGATTAATAGGGGTGCTCAAACTTTTTCATAGGACTGTAAATGGATCTAGAAATCATATAAGATAAGATAGTCCTTTAATAGTCCCAACATGGGGAAATTCACCAGCATGAATAATACAGTAATATATTTCAATAGAGAACACATACAAGCGCATAGCAGATAGAAAAGATACTAGGAGTTCTAGTAACTAATAAGAAAAGAAAGACTCAGGATCATTTAGTTCTCTGTGCGGAGTGATCTCCGCTTAGCCTGATGTTGATTATAAAGCTTGACCGCGGTGAGAGGAAGGACTTCCAATAGCGCTCCTTCTCACACTTGGGGTGAAGCAGTTGGTCACTGACAGTA
Organism: Leptodactylus fuscus; assembly: GCF_031893055.1. Lineage (NCBI taxonomy): Eukaryota > Metazoa > Chordata > Amphibia > Anura > Leptodactylidae > Leptodactylus > Leptodactylus fuscus. The sequence continues at coordinate 224,144,981 of NC_134265.1, read as the reverse complement.
CTGCTCAGTGCTATCATGGTATCATACATGGGGTGGGAGTTATTCTCCAGCATGGAGCTCACCACAGACAGTAATGTATATATTATATTGCAAATCGTCTAACTTTTCATTACATATAGAACAACATTTATTTGCAGAAAATGCAATACCCCCATCTTTCACATAACTGAGATATAGTTTTACTCAAAAGACATGCTACTTATACTAAACAATGCAGTGATACAAAAAGACATAGGAAACACATTTCCAAAATGGAAACCCAGAATAAGTTAAGTAATAAAGCACAGAGGGAGATGTGTGCCTGTAAATGGCAACAATAAAATATTAACATTTTAGAAATATGAAAGACAAAATCTATCAACAGAAAAAAAATATACAGTACAAAGCCTTTATTTCTTGCATTCCGGCAGAGAAGCAACAACTATGAAAGCAACTAGTGAAACCGATCCAGCCAGCGTACACCCCAAACCCGGCATCTACTCATTTTTCTTTGTTCTGGAGACTAAAGGTAATATCTTACTTTGAGTTTGAGGAAGTAATTGTAATTCAAATTCATTAAAAAATAAAATTTTATTGTTAATGTATTATTTTTTTGCTGGACAAACCATCCTTTTTCATGAAATTCAGCAGTAATAACTTATAGACAATATACAGTAGAACAAAACCCTGAAGTTGTTCATTGACTGAATTTGGAAGTATGTATGAAAGCAGAGAAACACAAGTCAGACTCCCACACAGACCATGTCTACATTTTACCATTTGTGTTTCATGTGTTTTAATGATCTTCTCTGTCACTCCTTTCCTTTATCTTCCACAATAGTCTGGCCGTGGTGCATTTGCCAGTCTCACAAGTAGACTTCACAGGTTTCAACTTCCAGATAAAACTTTACATAGGAACTAAACAAAATGTTTCCAAAATAACAAAAGATTAGTCTGAATGCTTTGGTGCCCAACAATAGGAGACAGAAGCCATCAATCTTCTTGGATTATTCGGCAGGTCAACAATTTGCTTAGCCAGCTGCTTAACCAATTGTCTCTTGAAATTGACCAGAATTGAAGCTAAAAATTCTTCAGCGGATCCTATCTAAAGATCATTTATAAGACCTGAGATCTTCTTTTGTGAGGGAAGTGAAATGGGACTAGGAAAGTCACTTCATTGATTTAAGAAACAAATCCTGAGAAAATTAAAAGGGATTGATAGCAGTTTATTCAGGAAGAAAAATTGTTTCCAAGTGTTTGTTAAAATTAACATAAAAGCAGTTGCAGAACAAAGCGTTTATGTGCTTTTCAGACTATTTTGAGGCTTGTTTTTACAGAACTAGATAATAAACCAAATAAATAGGCACTCCAAATAAAGATACGAGATTAGACTATTCAGAATGAATGAAATAATCAAGATTCACATTGCTTCATATATCACACTCTTCTAGAAGCCTCCTACTGGTCCCGGCCGAGCACCCCTAAAGTAGTGATCACTTATAAATGTTATCAATGTTTACAAAATAAGGCTTTGTTTGGAGTCTATATCAACAGTTATGTAATGGCACCCTCAGTGCCCCTACAGGTTTTATAATAGTCTTGTTAGTGCCCCTAAATGTGACGTTATAGTGCCACACATGACCCCCACATGTAATACAATGGTGTCCCAAAGCACCCCCACCTTTAACATAATGGTTTTCCACAGCGCTCTCACAAGTAATATAATGGGCTGCCACAAAACCACCACATGTAAGATAATGACCCCCAGAGCTCCCTCACATGCAAGATTATGGTCCCCCATAGGGCCCCCCCCCCCAACTCAGTAACTATGGAGCAATTGGTAAGCAGCATTCATTACTCACCACTCTCTCTCTGCTTTGGGTGCCAAGTGCTGAGAGGAAGTAGAGAGCTGAAAGGTGAGTAGTGACTCAAGGCTAACTTCAATGAGCCACTCGATCAGTACTGATGGAATTGCTCATTGCTCTTATAAAGTAAAGATGGCGATTTGGCAGTGCTTATGCATTGGTGGGAGTTGGGTGGGACAGTGCTTCTCACTGCAGTGTGATCCTGCTGAGGATAGCATGGCATTGAAAACCGCTTCTTTACACTCAACTCTATGGGAGAGAGAACACATAGCTGTTTCCATGCCATGATAATGTATGGAGTATTTGCCTGCATGCATGCTTAGCCATTACTACTACACACAACTTTTCTTCACCATGGATATACAGTACTACACTGTGTATATACAAAAAGATAGATAGATAGATAGATAGATATGAGATAGATAGATAGATAGATAGATAGATAGATAGATGATAGATAGATAGATAGATAGATAGATAGATAGATAGATAGATAGATAGGAGATAGATAGACAGACAGACAGACAGACAGACAGACAGACAGACAGATAGATAGATAGATAGATAGATAGATAGATAGATAGATATGGCTAAAGAAAATAAACGTTCAGAAATTAGATTCTCTGCACATTCTGAAAACTTCAAATCTGTACTTTTTTTTTTCTTTTTTTTCAAAGAATAGTCCGGAGAACAAATGCATGTATTCTGAAACTTTTTGCAGGTCCCCATAGGGTAAGGATACATTTTCAGATTTTTGGAATTTGTTAAGTCAATGTGTGGATGAGAAAAGGTGAAAACCTATGGATGACAGTTTGTCAGTTCAGCTGAGCCAGGTTCAGGGCAGTATATCCAGCCAGTACATGGAGCAAATTTTCTGATCCAAACTCAGTTGTGTGAAACAACCCTAAGGTTAGCGCTGTGTTATACATTACCTGTAAAGTGGATGGGATTCAGGCTAATCTCTTCCATACATTACAGAAAAAAAATTGCAGCAGAAATGCAGTGATTTTAAAAAAAAATGTTAGTGTTTTTCTGAATCACAGCATGTCAGTTATACCAGTGGAAATGCTGGTGTTTTCTGTATAGGTATAATAGGAGTATGAAGTCCACAGAGGAAAACACTGCAGAATTTCTGTGAAAAAATGTTGCTGATAAAAACACGATGCGTTTCTGCAGGCAGAATATGTAGAATTCCTTTTGAATCCACTTAAAACTTACAGAAAAACCTGTGGTTTTTTTTTAGAAAAACATTTTGCGTAATACCAACCTTACTCCATCTACCAAGAACAAAAGTCCAGGAACACTTAATTTTACATATTTCTTAGAATATTCATAAAAGTGACAACCCATTAAGTTTTTTTTCTAATTCCATGCCAAATACAACAATAATAGGTTGGGATTGAAGTCGGATCTCCACTACACATAATGATACAATAAATCCTAATGATATATATGAATACTCAATTTAACGACTGGTTTCTTTTCATAGTAAATAAAATGGATATTGTGATCAATAAAAATAGATTTTGTATTAGCGTCATATACATTTATCACTGATCTACTGTAATCAGTATTAATAAGGTTTATTATGCAAGGAAAGTCCGCAGTACCCAGCATGTAGAAACATAGCCTCCCACTAATATACCAAAAGCACTCATGCATCAAAAAACCTCCTAAATCTATATACATAACTTATTAGCAAAACAAACTTATTGCTTTCCAGTTGTTTAACTTCTTCAAAATTTTATGGAAGAGTTTTCCAGGTTATAACATTAAAGTGCAATGCTTGACTCAGGTGAGTTAGCAGGATACGGCTCGGCCTATTGAAGTGAATGGAGTGGAGAATGGTTAAGTGATATCAGGGCCGGCTCCAGGTTTTTATGGGCCCTTGGGCGACAGAGCCTCAGTGGGCCCCCCTGTAAAGGAGGCAGGGGAGTCGAGACACTGTGCGTTACAGATGAAGCAAGTGACGTCACCAACGTCATACCTCCCAACTTTTAAAGAATAGAAAGAGGGGAAAAATGTGCGGCGCGCTCATTCATTTATCATGTGCTCCCACAGAGTATAATCCTCCTACAGTCACCCGTAAATGATATGCCCCCCCTCCATCTCTCATATATATGTTCATATATATATGTTTCATATACACCTTTCCTCTGCCCCCAGTTTCATGTCCCCCCCTCCACCTCTGTCCCCAGTTTCATCACATTCTCCCCCTTCATCTACCCACAGTTTCACGTCCCCCGTCTCTGCCCCAGTGTCATGCTGTTCCACCCCCCCATCTGCCCCAGTGTCATGCCGTTCCCCCCCCCTTCATTTGCCCCCCCAGTTTCATTGGGCCCCCTCCATCTCTGTCCCCAGTGTCATGCCATTCCCCCCTCCCCTTCATTTGCCCCCCAGTTTCATTGGGCCCCCTCCATCTCTGTCCCCAGTGTCATGCCATTCCCCCCTCCCTTTCATTTGCCCCCCAGTTTCATTGGGCCCCCTCCTTCTCTCTCCCCAGTTTCATGCCGTTCTCTCCCCACCCCCTTCATCTTCCCCAGTGTCATGCCGTTCTCTCCCCTTCATTTGCCCCCCAGTTTCATGGGCCCCCTTCATTATGTTCCACCTTAATATAATACAAAACAAACACTTACACTCACACTCACCTTCCATCGTTCCCCCGACGCTCCTCTCTCCGCTCTCTCACTCCAGTCACATAGCGATTAAAGCAGGAACTGTGAGCGCAGCTCCTGCTTTAAAGCCGCGGCCCGGCGTGCGTGTGTAAGCGTGATGTGATTACGTCATCGCGCCTACACACGCAAGCCGGGCCGCGACTTTAAAGCAGGAGCTGCGCTCACAGTTCCTGCTTTAATCGTCTATGTATTCAGCACATCGGCGTCCGTCGGACGCCGATGTGCTGAAATTGGGACAGGCAAGTGCTGGGGCGGGCAAGTGCCGGGGGGCCCCCAGAGGCTCTGTGGGCCCCGGCACTTGCCCGACTATGCCGTGCGCTGACGCCGGCCCTGAGTGATATTACCAGACATCAGAGAGCCAAACACGTATGGACACAACAGTGATGGTTACTATAGAGAAAGAGATGCAACCCGTTCGTTCTGCTCATCAGTGAAATCCCCAGGGTGGGAATCTAGCATGTAATGCAAAGTAGCTCCACCAAAAATGCTTTAAAAAAAGTTAGTTTTTCCCAAACCGGTATATAATGTGTCAAACATAACAATACATAAATAGTTTAATATAAACATATATGCAGAGCATTGTTGTAATGGATTGAAGGAAAGCCTTCATTGAGACAAATCAGCACTCTAGCACCTTAGACCAGGGGTCCGCAAACTTTTTAAACAGTGGGCCGGAGGCAGAGCAGGTCGCACAGACATCGGGAGCGGTACCCTCCAATAGGTAAAGTGAAGTGTGCTCCATGGCCTGGCCCGAACTCCCCAGGAGCTTCATTATAAATGCACGCCTGCTGGCGTTGTTGGCGGGGCCAGACAGAAGTGCTTGGTGGGCCGCATGTGGCCCGCGGGCCGTAGTTTGAGGACCCCTGCCTTAGACCATCAATACCTCTACAAATAGATGGGTGAAGTCCTCTTTTAAGGGTCTGCTTTTACTTGCAAACAGTACCACTCTTCGTCATGGGCTTCAGTCAAGTTAAAGGAAATGAACTGCAATAGCAGACTTGCTAATCTCATACAATCCATTTATACGCTGTGGTCACTTTTAAGGCATATTTTTGCTTATCTATATATATTTTATCCTAAACGTTATTTCTGAAATAGGGTTTTAGTAAATGGTGCTGCCTCTTTGTTTCATAGTACTTAAGTTGCAGAATGTCATTGACAGTGAAAGTCAGAGAGCTTCTCTGATGGCTCGGTCTCCAGCCCCTCTCTCTGCTCTCCGCAACAATCTCCTAAATTGAAGTAACGTATATCCAAATCACTATGGCGTACCTTTACATGGTCATCAAACAGTTTAGAAAAACTGGAAGAGGGCGGGAGACTTAGCCTGACAGCTTTCATTGACAACAGCATATGTTTCATAGCACATTGAAAACTGCAAAACGCCATTATCTTGTAAAATCTGTCAAAGAACTTCTCTGATGGCTCAATCTCCGGTCCTACTCTCTGCTCTCCTGAACAATCTTCTGAGCTAATGTATAACCAGATCATCTTGTTGCACTTCAATGTGGTCAACAATCAGCTTAGGAAATCATTCAGCAGAGGAGAGAATGGGCTGGAGACTGAGCCATTAGACAACTACTGAGAGCATATGTTTCATAGTACATCAAGTAGCAAGTTACAACAGCCAGACAATTCCCAAAAATTATTTTCATCTTAAAACATTTGCATTTACATAAAAAAAAATGTCCCATGTTTTATTTTTATCTAAAAACTTTTAATTTGTGCTGTAGCTATATTTTGGAAATCTTACTCTACACACATGTCACTTTGAAGGATTATTATGAAATAGATGACAGTGACACAGCTGATATCTAGGTGGTAGTCCAGTTCTTTCCAGATGTGTGCCAGAATATCCTTGGGTATTGACGTCACTGTTTCAGTGACCAAGAGTAAGCTCCTAGATCAGATGATCAAAGTAAGTCAATGACAGCTGTATGACATCTGTAAGCTGATTTCAGCCGTCGTGGCTGGTTTAGATTAGTAACTCTCGGTTATTGGAAGTAATTAAATAACCAAGAGTTTCTATTTGGGCTTTTCTTGGAAACATGCCATAATATCATATATAAAAAAAAGTCCAATAAATGTAATTTCAGGGCTACTGTGGAACTTTCAAAGCTGACCGAATAAATCTTATGTCTAAATGTAACGTCTTAGCCAATTTGAGTGAATCTGACACAGAGAGAACTTCAGTAGTTTTGTTGACCTCTGCTAGAAATAATGTTCTTCCTCATATGCACAATGTACAGTATATAAGTATAATTTATGCAAGATTTGTTTAAAGGTTAGGTGGAGGTGACAAAAGACAGATGCTTGCTTTTACCACGCTTCAAAAAACTTAATGACTATCCTAAAGTAGCTTTTAACGGTATTAAAATAATCTCAGGCACATTTCATGATGGGCTATTTTCACTAACTTTTCAGACAACTGAATCTCATTTAATAGTGCATATGATTCTGGACCAAATGGTAATGCATTTTACTTAAGAATGTTGCTAATTTCTGCCTGAAAAAAAATTGTTCTCACCCTTCTAGCTAATTTGCTGTCCACTCCTTCATATTAGGGATGTTCCATCCATAGATACCCTCAAAAAAAAAGACATGTTTACAGTGAATAGAGGAAGGAGAGTCTGGTTTTCTTGACACAGTGAATGTAAAAAGGAGGGGCTAATTTTCCTCATAACCTGCTCATACAGTCCTATGAAAAAGTTTGGGCACCCCTATTAATCTTAATCATTTTTAGTTCTAAATATTTTGGTGTTTGCAACAGCCATTTCAGTTTGATATATCTAATAACTGATGGACACAGTAATATTTCAGGATTGAAATGAGGTTTATTGTACTAACAGAAAATGCGCAATATGCATTAAACCAAAATTTGACCGGTGCAAAAATATGGGCACCTCAACAGAAAAGTGACATTAATATTTAGTACATCCTCCTTTTGCAAAGATAACAGCCTCTAGTTGCTTCCTGTAGCTTTTAATCAGTTCCTGGATCCTGGATGAAGGGATTTTGGACCATTTCTTTCTACAAAACAATTCAAGTTCAGTTAAGTTAGATGGTCGCCGAACATGGACAGCCCGCTCTCAAATGATCTGAAAACAAAGATTGTTCAACATAGTTGTTCAGGGGAAGGATACAAAACGTTGTCTCAGAGATTTAACCTGTCAGTTTCCACTGTGAGGAACATAGTAAGGAAATGGAAGACCACAGGGACAGTTCTTGTTAAGCCCAGAAGTGGCAGGCCAAGAAAAATATCAGAAAGGCAGAGAAGAAGAATGGTGAGAACAGTCAAGGACAATCCACAGACCACCTCCAAAGAGCTGCAGCATCATCTTGCTGCAGATGGTGTCACTATGCATCAGTCAGCAATACAGCGCACTTTGCACAAGGAGAAGCTGTATGGGAGAGTGATGAGAAAGAAGCCGTTTCTGCACGTACGCCACAAATAGAGTTGCCTGAGGTATGAAAAAGCACATTTGGAGAAGCCAACTTCATTTTGGAAACAAAGATTGAGTTGTTTGGTTATAAAAAAAGGCGTTATGCATGGCGTCCAAAAAGAAACAGCATTCCAAGAAAAACACTTGCTACCCACTGTAAAATTTGGTGGAGGTTCCATCATGCTTTGGGGCTGTGTGGCCAATGCCGGCACCGGGAATCTTGTTAAAGTTGAGGGTCGCATGGATTCCACTCAGTATCAGCAGATTCTTGAGAATAATGTTCAAGAATCAGTGACGAAGTTGAAGTTACGCCGGGGATGGATATTTCAGCAAGACAATGATCCAAAACACCGCTCCAAATCCTCAGGCATTCATGCAGAGGAACAATTACAATGTTCTGGAATGGCCATCCCAGTCCCCAGACCTGAATATCATTGAACATCTGTGGGATGATTTGAAGCGGGCTGTCCATGCTCGGCGACCATCTAACTTAACTGAACTTGAATTGTTTGTCCAAAATACCTTTATCCAGGATCCAGGAACTGATTAAAAGCTACAGGAAGCAACTAGAGGCTGTTATCTTTGCAAAAGGAGGATCTACTAAATATTAATGTCACTTTTCTGTTGAGGTGCCCATACTTTTGCACAGGTCAAATTTTGGTTTAATGCATATTGCACATTTTCTGTTAGTACAATAAACCTCATTTCAATCCTGAAATATTACTGTGTCCATCAGTTATTAGATATATCAAACTGAAATGGCTGCTGCAAACACCAAAATATTTAGAACTAAAAATGATTAAGATTAATAGGGGTGCCCAAACTTTTTCATAGGACTGTATATGCAACAGTTTTACCTGCCTGTACATTTGGCTGACAGCATTCTACAAAATCTCACAACTTACAATGTAAGAAAATGTTACTTATGTACTTGTACCTACTTTTGCCTGCTTTTGTTATTACAGATAAGAGGTTAATTACAGACAACAGGACCAGTTAACAATCTAATATGACTGGGGGCCTCCCAACTCTATGGTGATGGTAGATTTTGGGGAGATAAGGATCAACAGTTGGATTTCAACATATTTGACCCTTTTGTTTCTAGTACAAAAGCTGTAGGTGCAGTACAGTAGCATATACACACAATTCCATATGCTACTGAAAGCAGGAAAGCAACAATAGAAGCATTTAAGAGTTATGATTGAAGGGGTATTCTAGTGTAGTGTTTGTCTATCTTCTTAAGTTCCATGTGGGAAGGGGGGTGGGTGGATGGGAGATACTAGACCAGTGTTTTGGTGAATGAAGGGAAATCCTATAGTTGTACCCCTACTGATCTAGATAGATGATAAATTGTTGTAAATGGATTTCCTCCTTCTTTAAGCAACTATATAAAAAATATGAACCAGTCAGTCCAAAAACACAAGGAAAGCTGGGTATGACATATGGGGGTACAGTTATCAGATTACACTTTTACTTTCCAACAAGGTAGTATTGGTTGTAAAAAGGGACATAAAGTAGAAAAACTCCCAAAGGTAACATGGTTCCTCTTATAATACAAACAATTTACATGTCAAGCCTTACTTAGCAGTAGTTTAAATTTGGTAAAGGACTCAAATTTCTCATGAAACTAATTTAATACACTAATACAACATGTGTAAATTTATGTAAACTCTTGACAGACTGAGACTCACTGACACCTACTGATCAGCCAAATATATGATAGAAATCTAATATATTTATATTTTGATTTAAGGTTAAAAAAAGAAACATTTTTGAAAGGAATTGGCCCAAGGTATCCAGAATTTTGTCTCTACTCCTTCACACTAATAGCACAAATAACTTGTATGAATAAAGGCGACATCCTCTTCAAACTTGAATTCTTTTTTAATGTAATAATGAAGGTTTTGTTTTATTTTTGATTTGTTTATATGACCCTTCCCTCTCTGAAATTATTTATTTAGTAGTTACTAGTAGGTTGTATGGTTCTGGGTTTGACAAAAGCCAAGAGGAGGGATAATGCTATGGGATTGTTTTTCAGAGGTTGGCCTAGGTTCAAGTGCAAAGTGATTTTAATGCTTCAGAAAACTAACCCATTTTGGACACTTATATGCTCTCTTAGTTGGAACAGTTTGAGGATGGCCCTTTTCTGTTCCAGCAAGACGTAGAAACCTTACCCAGAAGAATGGAAGCTGTTTTAAAGGGTTGTGTTGTTATGGACACTTATCCCCTATCCACAGGACAGGGGATAAGTGTCCAATCACTGGGGCCTCATCGCCAGCTCCCAGTGATCAGGTTGTTGAGCAACCAGGCAGGGAAAGTAGCCCCCTAAAGCGCAAGTGTGGAGCGCAACTTCTATGGGGCTTCTGGGACTCTAACCTCCAGCATTGTTGCAGCCCCCTCGATGTGAATGGCACACAGGTACACTCGAACGTCATTCGCAAGGATGCTTCATGGGGACTTTAGGTACCCCATCTTCCTGTTCAGTAGGACACCTGGCCATGAAGCCCTCAGTGATTGGACACTTATTCCCTGTCCTTTGGATAGGGAATAAGTGTCCATAACAGGACAACCCCTTTATCTGCAATGTTAAGACCAACTTCATATTACTGCCTATCATAAAAGCTCCTGTAAGTGTAATGTATAGGTTTTCCAATATAGTGTATATGAGATATGAGATAACTACAGGATTAAATAGTTGCGAGGCATCACTTATTAGAAGTATGAGAAATATTATGGAAACAAGACATATATCAGCCATGTTGATACCGTGTTTCCCCGAAAGTAGGACACCCCCAAAAGTAAGGCATGCGGGGGGGTTTCTGTTGAATTGCCTAGTATAAGGCACCCCCCCCCCCCCGAAAATAAAGCATGCACAAAAATCGTGTGCACAGCAAAGCCGGCTGCTGTCTTTGCTGTTGTGTCCACTGTCCCTGTTGCTGAAGGATGAGCTCTCCCAGCTCATCCCAGAGGCAGCAGCCGCCATACAGAAGAGACAGCAGAACACACAGCACGGCATCCAGCCGGCTGCTGTGTCAGTGAAGTGGGGATCGATAAGCCCCGCCCCGAAAGTGCAGCTAAGCCCCACCCCTGAAGCATCGCTAAGCCCCGCCCACCACTGCCGGGATGAAGTAGGATACCTTCCCCCCCTTCCCTACACTACCTACAACCGGCAGTTATGCTGACGCTCCGCTAAGGAAGTGCCGGCATGACTGCCGGTTGTAATAAGACGTCCCCCCAAAATAAGACAGGTCCTATATTTAGGGCGACAATTTAATATAAGACACTGTCTTATTTTCGGGGAAACACGGTAGTCCCTAAAAGAGATTGTCTGGATAGCTTCATGGTTAAACACTGAAGACCATCTCTCTTTAAAGAGGACCTTTCACCACTTTTGGGCACATGCAGTGTTATATACTGCTGGAAAGCTGACAGTGCGCTGAATTCAGCGCACTGTCGGCTTTCCCGATCCGTGCCCGGTGTAAAGAGCTTACGGTCCGGTACCGTAGTGCTCTATGGTCAGAAGGGCGTTTCTGACCATTAGCCAGGAACGTCCTTCTGCCTCGCGGCGCCTATCGCGCTGTGCTGTGGAGCAGGGAGGAACTCCCCCCTCCCGCTCCTGATAATGCTCGTCTATGGACGAGCTGTGTGAGCAGAGGGAGGGGGCGTTCCTCCCCGCTCCACAGCACAGCGCGATTGGCGCCGCGAGGCAGAAGGACATTCCTGGCTAATGGTCAGAAACGCCCTTCTGACCATAGAGCATTACGGTACCGGCACCGTAAGCTCTTTACACCGGGCACGGATCGGGAAAGCCGACAGTGCGCTGAATTCAGCGCACTGTCAGCTTTCCAGCAGTATATAACACTGCATGTGCCCAAAAGTGGTGAAAGGTCCTCTTTAAAGACTATAAAACTTGTTAGATATGGTTCTGATTTATTGTATTATTTGTTATGGTTAGAGATGAGCGAACAGTGTTCTATCGAACACATGTTCGATCGGATATCAGGGTGTTCGCCATGTTCGAATCGAATCGAACACCACGTGGTAAAGTGCGCCAAAATTCGATTCCCCTCCCACCTTCCCTGGCGCCTTTTTTGCACCAATAACAGCGCAGGGGAGGTGGGACAGGAACTACGACACTGGGGGCATTGAAAAAAATTGGAAAAAGTCATTGGCTGCCGAAATCAGGTGACCTCCATTTTAGACGAATAGTGGATTTCAAATCCGGGTCATATGAGAATGTGAACTTTGTGACTATGAGACAGGGATAGCTGTACAGGCAGGGATAGCTAGGGATAACCTTTATTTAGGGGGGAATGTTATTAAAAATAACTTTTTGGGGCTCTATCGGGTGTGTAATTGTGATTTTTGTGAGATAAACTTTTTCCCATAGGGATGCATTGGCCAGCGCTGATTGGCCGAATTCCGTACTCTGGCCAATCAGTGCTGGCCAATGCATTCTATTAGCTTGATGAAGCAGAGTGTGCACAAGGGTTCAAGCGCACCCTCGGCTCTGATGTAGCAGAGCCGAGGCTGCACAAGGGTTCAAGCGCACCCTCGGCTCTGATGTAGGAGAGCCGAGGGTGCACTTGAACCCTTGTGCACCCTCAGCTCTGCTACATCAGAGCCGAGGGTGCGCTTGAACCCTTGTGCACACTCTGCTTCATCAAGCTAATAGAATGCATTGGCCAGCGCTGATTGGCCAATGTATTCTATTAGCCTGATGAAGTAGAGCTGAATGTGTGTGCTAAGCACACACATTCAGCTCTACTTCATCGGGCTAATAGAATGCATTGGCCAGCGCTGATTGGCCAGAGTACGGAACTCGACCAATCAGCGCTGGCTCTGCTGGAGGAGGCGGAGTCTAAGATCGCTCCACACCAGTCTCCATTCAGGTCCGACCTTAGACTCCGCCTCCTCCGGCAGAGCCAGCGCTGATTGGCCGAAGGCTGGCCAATGCATTCCTATGCGAATGCAGAGACTTAGCAGTGCTGAGTCAGTTTTGCTCAACTACACATCTGATGCACACTCGGCACTGCTACATCAGATGTAGCAATCTGATGTAGCAGAGCCGAGGGTGCACTAGAACCCCTGTGCAAACTCAGTTCACACTAATAGAATGCATTGGCCAGCGCTGATTGGCCAATGCATTCTATTAGCCCGATGAAGTAGAGCTGAATGTGTGTGCTAAGCACACACATTCAGCACTGCTTCATCAAGCCAATACAATGCATTAGCCAGTGCTGATTGGCCAGAGTACGGAATTCGGCCAATCAGCGCTGGCTCTGCTGGAGGAGGCGGAGTCTAAGGTCGGACCTGAATGGAGACTGGTGTGGAGCGATCTTAGACTCCGCCTCCTCCAGCAGAGCCAGCGCTGATTGGTCGAGTTCCGTACTCTGGCCAATCAGCGCTGGCCAATGCATTCTATTAGCCCGATGAAGTAGAGCTGAATGTGTGTGCTTAGCACACACATTCAGCTCTACTTCATCAGGCTAATAGAATACATTGGCCAATCAGCGCTGGCCAATGCATTCTATTAGCTTGATGAAGCAGAGTGTGCACAAGGGTTCAAGCGCACCCTCGGCTCTGATGTAGCAGAGCCGAGGCTACACAAGGGTTCAAGTGCACCCTCGGCTCTCCTACATCAGAGCCGAGGGTGCGCTTGAACCCTTGTGCAGCCTCGGCTCTGCTACATCAGAGCCGAGGGTGCGCTTGAACCCTTGTGCACACTCTGCTTCATCAAGCTAATAGAATGCATTGGCCAGCACTGATTGGCCAGAGTACGGAATTCGGCCAATCAGCGCTGGCTCTGCTGGAGGAGGCGGAGTCTAAGATCGCTCCACACCAGTCTCCATTCAGGTCCGACCTTAGACTCCGCCTCCTCCAGCAGAGCCAGCGCTGATTGGCCGAATTCCGTACTCTGGCCAATCAGCACTGGCTAATGCATTGTATTGGCTTGATGAAGCAGTGCTGAATGTGTGTGCTTAGCACACACATTCAGCTCTACTTCATCGGGCTAATAGAATGCATTGGCCAATCAGCGCTGGCCAATGCATTCTATTAGTGTGAACTGAGTTTGCACAGGGGTTCTAGTGCACCCTCGGCTCTGCTACATCAGATTGCTACATCTGATGTAGCAGTGCCGAGTGTGCATCAGATGTGTAGTTGAGCAAAACTGACTCAGCACTGCTAAGTCTGCATTCGCATAGGAATGCATTGGCCAGCCTTCGGCCAATCAGCGCTGGCTCTGCCGGAGGAGGCGGAGTCTAAGGTCGGACCTGAATGGAGACTGGTGTGGAGCGATCTTAGACTCCGCCTCCTCCAGCAGAGCCAGCGCTGATTGGCCGAATTCCGTACTCTGGCCAATCAGCACTGGCTAATGCATTGTATTGGCTTGATGAAGCAGTGCTGAATGTGTGTGCTTAGCACACACATTCAGCTCTACTTCATCGGGCTAATAGAATGCATTGGCCAGCGCTGATTGGCCGAATTCCGTACTCTGGCCAATCAGCACTGGCTAATGCATTGTATTGGCTTGATGAAGCAGTGCTGAATGTGTGTGCTTAGCACACACATTCAGCTCTACTTCATCGGGCTAATAGAATGCATTGGCCAATCAGCGCTGGCCAATGCATTCTATTAGCGTGAACTGAGTTTGCACAGGGGTTCTAGTGCACCCTCGGCTCTGCTACATCAGATTGCTACATCTGATGTAGCAGTGCCGAGTGTGCATCAGATGTGTAGTTGAGCAAAACTGACTCAGCACTGCTAAGTCTGCATTCGCATAGGAATGCATTGGCCAGCCTTCGGCCAATCAGCGCTGGCTCTGCCGGAGGAGGCGGAGTCTAAGGTCGGACCTGAATGGAGACTGGTGTGGAGCGATCTTAGACTCCGCCTCCTCCAGCAGAGCCAGCGCTGATTGGCCGAATTCCGTACTCTGGCCAATCAGCACTGGCTAATGCATTGTATTGGCTTGATGAAGCAGTGCTGAATGTGTGTGCTTAGCACACACATTCAGCTCTACTTCATCGGGCTAATAGAATGCATTGGCCAATCAGCGCTGGCCAATGCATTCTATTAGCGTGAACTGAGTTTGCACAGGGGTTCTAGTGCACCCTCGGCTCTGCTACATCAGATTGCTACATCTGATGTAGCAGTGCCGAGTGTGCATCAGATGTGTAGTTGAGCAAAACTGACTCAGCACTGCTAAGTCTGCATTCGCATAGGAATGCATTGGCCAGCCTTCGGCCAATCAGCGCTGGCTCTGCCGGAGGAGGCGGAGTCTAAGGTCGGACCTGAATGGAGACTGGTGTGGAGCTATCTTAGACTCCGCCTCCTCCAGCAGAGCCAGCGCTGATTGGTCGAGTTCCGTACTCTGGCCAATCAGCACTGGCCAATGCATTTCTATGGGGAAAAGTTAGCTTGCGAAAATCGCAAACTGACAGGGATTTCCATGAAATAAAGTGACTTTTATGCCCCCAGACATGCTTCCCCTGCTGTCCCAGTGTCATTCCAGGGTGTTGGTATCATTTCCTGGGGTGTCATAGTGGACTTGGTGACCCTCCAGACACGAATTTGGGTTTCCCCCTTAACGAGTTTATGTTCCCCATAGACTATAATGGGGTTCGAAACCCATTCGAACACTCGAACAGTGAGCGGCTGTTCGAATCGAATTTCGAACCTCGAACATTTTAGTGTTCGCTCATCTCTAGTTATGGTTATTTTCAACAACAAGAAAACTTGTAACAACAATTTATTTCCCAGATAATTAAACAGTTGGATATTTTATAAAACTTGACTTCAAAAACATATCTGTATTCCTCCTGTTTTTCTGTATAACAATCTCCAGACATCTGATTTTATTGGTCTAATAAACATATCAAATCATGGAACACCAAATCTAGCCCCAGTTTAGGAATAATAGTAATAATTATACCTTTTTGCCTTATATGCAAAATACTTTCTCATACATTTTTATTTAGGTAAAATTTTAGGAATTTATAATTTATAAACTGCTTAAAGCTTCACAACGTATATATATACAAATTTAACAAATAAGGGTGTTGGCGGGGCAACATGGTAGCTCAGTGGTTAGTACTGCAGCCTTGCAGCGCTGGAGTCCTGGGCCCGAATTCCACCAAGATCAATATCTGCAAGGAGTTTGTATGTTCTCCCTGTGCTTGTGTGGATTTCCTCCCGTTCTACAAAAACATACTGATAGGAAAAAAAGTACTTTGTGATCTCTATATGGGGCTCACAATCTATATTTAAAAAAAATAAATATAAATAAAAATAAAGGTGTGGCATTTTTAAATTTTCACTCTCTACCTTCCAAACACCATAACTTTTTTTTATTTTTCTGTTCACAATGCCATATGAAGGCTTAATGTATTCAGGACAAATTGTACTTTATAATGGTACCATTTAAAATTCTATGTTATGTATTGGGGTGCTGTCAAAAAATTCAGAATGGGGTGAAGGTGAAGCAAAAATTGCGTTTGTGCGACTTACTTACAGACCTTGTTTTTACTGCATTCACAGCGTAGCCACCTGTACTCTATGGGTCAGTATTATTTCGGGGATACCAAATTTATATAGGTTTTATATATGGTTATATTTATATAGGTTTTATTTATGTTTTAACCCCTTAAAAAATCCAAAACTTTGTAAAAAAAAAAAAATAATAATAATTCTTGGAGTCTCCATGTTTTATATTTTTCCATATAAACAGATGCATAAGGCATCTTTTTTGTGGGGCCAGATGCACTTTTCATTACACCATTTTAGGGAATGTTTTGATCACATTTTATTTAAATTTATGAGAGGTGAAACAGCAAAAAAAAACCAGCAGTTAATATCTTGATTTTTCCCCCCACTATTGCGTTCACCATATGGGAAAAATATTTTTTGTATCGAAGTTTGAAGACCAGGCGTTTTCAGACACAGGGATACCTATTGTGTAAGTGTTTCACAATATTTTCTGACTTTTATATGTGTTCTAGAGAAAAGGCAGTGATTTGAATTTTTAATTCTTTTAAATTATTTTTATATACTTTTTAAACTATTTCTTTGTTACTGTAATTATTAGATTACCATAAAAATGGCACCTTGGTCAAGTTTGACTGAGGCATTTTCACAGTCAATTCCTCTTGTACTGCTGTACAGTATACCAAGAAATGAGGAAGATGATACGAAATCCGATGATGTTTCTGTTACAGACAAGACCTGATAAGGTGGAAGAGTGACAAAGGAAGAGAGGGAAGGAAGCTGCAACAGTGCCACCCGACATACAGCCCCAACATTCAAAAGACCTGCCTGGGGAAGATCTAAGACAAGCTTGGTTGGTAGTGGTACTGTCAGACTTGTTTCTGGATTTGGCAGCAGAAGTCATCTCCTGTATGGAAATTTTTTAGTATATTACCAAATGACAAATTGATGGTAAGGTGTAAGATCTGCACACATGTAGGAACTAGTTCTCTCCGTACTCACATGAAATAGTGTTCCCAATGTGTTTACACCTAGTACATGGTGACTAGAGATGAGCAAACAGTGTTCTATCGAACTCATGTTCGATCGGATATTAGGCTGTCCGGCATGTTCGAATCGAATCGAACACCGCGTGGTAAAGTGCGCCATTACTCGATTCCCCTCCCACCTTCCCTGGCGCCTTTTTTGCTCCAATAACAGCGCAGGGTAGGTGGGACAGGAACTACGACACCGGTGACGTTGAAAAAAGTAGGCAAAACCCATTGGCTGCCGAAAACATGTGACCTCTAATTTAAAAGAACAGCGATGCCCAGCTTCTCGTCATTCTGAGCTTGCAATTCACCGAGGACGGAGGTTTCTGTCCAGCTAGCTAGGGCTTAGATTCTGGGTAGGCAGGGACAGGCTAGGATAGGAAGGAGAAGACAACCAACAGCTCTTGTAAGAGCTAAATTCCAGGGAGAAGCTTGTCAGTGTAACGTGGCACTGACGGGCTCAATCGCCGCAACCCAGCTTTCCGCGGATCCTGAATGGAATACACTGACAGTGTATTCCCGTATACCTGATATATACCCCCGATACCCGTTCCAACGGTGTTCCCCCCCACCTTCACCTCAGAAATACCCTGCAAGTCCCCTAGCAATAGAATTGGGGCTATATACACCCACTATTTTTGCTACTGCCATATAGTGCCATTGTCTGACTGGGAATTCAAAGAATATATTGGGGTTACATATAACTTCAATTCCAGGGAGAAGCTTGTCAGTGTAACGTGGCACTGACGGGCTCAATCGCCGCAACTCAGCTTTCCCAGGATCCTGAATGGAATACACTGACAGTGTATTCCCGTATACCCCATATATACACCCCAAATCCCCGTTCCAACGGTGTGCCCCCCCACCTTCACCTCAGAAATACCCTGCAAGTCCCCTAGCAATAGAATTGGGGCTATATACACCCACAATTTTTGCTACTGGTATATAGTGCCATTGTCTGACTGGGAATTCAAAGAATATATTGGGGTTACGTGCACCCACAATTTTTGCTACTGGTATATGGTGCCATTGTCTGACTGGGAATTCAAAGAATATATTGGGGTTACGTGCACCCACAATTTTTGCTACTGCTATATAGTGCCATTGTCTGACTGGGAATTCAAAGAATATATTGGGGTTACGTGCACCCACAATTTTTGCTACTGGTATATAGTGCCATTGTCTGACTGGGAATTCAAAGAATATATTGGGGTTACGTGCACCCACAATTTTTGCTACTGGTATATAGTGCCATTGTCTGACTGGGAATTCAAAGAATATATTGGGGTTACGTGCACCCACAATTTTTGCTACTGGTATATAGTGCCATTGTCTGACTGGGAATTCAAAGAATATATTGGGGTTACGTGCACCCACAATTTTTGCTACTGGTATATAGTGCCATTGTCTGACTGGGAATTCAAAGAATATATTGGGGTTACGTGCACCCACAATTTTTGCTACTGGTATATAGTGCCATTGTCTTACTGGGAATTCAAAGAATATATTGGGGTTACGTGCACCCACAATTTTTGCTACTGGTATATAGTGCCATTGTCTGACTGGGAATTCAAAGAATATATTGGGGTTACGTGCACCCACAATTTTTGCTACTGGTATATAGTGCCATTGTCTGACTGGGAATTCAAAGAATATATTGGGGTTACGTACACCCACAATTTTTGCTACTGGTATATAGTGCCATTGTCTGACTGGGAATTCAAAGAATATATTGGGGTTATGTGCACCCACAATTTTTGCTACTGCTATATAGTGCCATTGTCTGACTGGGAATTCAAAGAATATATTGGGGTTACGTGCACCCACAATTTTTGCTACTGCTATATAGTGCCATTGTCTGACTGGGAATTCAAAGAATATATTGGGGTTACGTGCACCCACAATTTTTGCTACTGGTATATAGTGCCAGTTTCTGACTGGGAATTCAAAGAATATATTGGGGTTATGTGCACCCACAATTTTTGCTACTGGTATATAGTGCCAGTTTCTGACTGGGAATTCAAAGAATATATTGGGGTTACATGCACCCACAATTTTTGCTACTGGTATATAGTGCCATTGTCTGACTGGGAATTCAAAGAATATATTGGGGTTACGTACACCCACAATTTTTGCTACTGGTATTTAGTGCCATTGTCTGACTGGGAATTCAAAGAATATATTGGGGTTATGTGCACCCACAATTTTTGCTACTGCTATATAGTGCCATTGTCTGACTGGGAATTCAAAGAATATATTGGGGTTACGTGCACCCACAATTTTTGCTACTGGTATATAGTGCCAGTTTCTGACTGGGAATTCAAAGAATATATTGGGGTTACGTGCACCCACAATTTTTCCTACTGCTATATAGTGCCATTGTCTGACTGGGAATTCAAAGAATATATTGGGGTTACGTACACCCACAATTTTTGCTACTGGTATATAGTGCCATTGTCTGACTGGGAATTCAAAGAATATATTGGGGTTACGTGCACCCACAATTTTTGCTACTGCTATATAGTGCCATTGTCTGACTGGGAATTCAAAGAATATATTGGGGTTACGTGCACCCACAATTTTTGCTACTGGTATATAGTGCCATTGTCTGACTGGGAATTCAAAGAATATATTGGGGTTATGTGCACCCACAATTTTTGCTACTGGTATATAGTGCCAGTTTCTGACTGGTAATTCAAAGAATATATTGGGGTTACGTGCACCCACAATTTTTGCTACTGGTATATAGTGCCATTGTCTGACTGGGAATTCAAAGAATATATTGGGGTTACGTGCACCCACAATTTTTGCTACTGGTATATAGTGCCATTGTCTGACTGGGAATTCAAAGAATATATTGGGGTTACGTGCACCCACAATTTTTGCTACTGGTATATAGTGCCATTGTCTGACTGGGAATTCAAAGAATATATTGGGGTTACGTGCACCCACAATTTTTGCTACTGGTATATAGTGCCATTGTCTGACTGGGAATTCAAAGAATATATTGGGGTTACGTGCACCCACAATTTTTGCTACTGGTATATAGTGCCATTTTCTGACTGGGAATTCAAAGAATATATTGGGGTTACGTGCACCCACAATTTTTGCTACTGGTATATAGTGCCAGTTTCTGACTGGTAATTCAAAGAATATATTGGGGTTACGTGCACCCACAATTTTTGCTACTGGTATATAGTGCCATTGTCTGACTGGGAATTCAAAGAATATATTGGGGTTATGTGCACCCACAATTTTTGCTACTGCTATATAGTGCCATTGTCTGACTGGGAATTCAAAGAATATATTGGGGTTACGTGCACCCACAATTTTTGCTATTGGTATATAGTGCCATTGTCTGACTGGGAATTCAAAGAATATATTGGGGTTACGTGCACCCACAATTTTTGCTACTGGTATATAGTGCCAGTTTCTGACTGGTAATTCAAAGAATATATTGGGGTTACGTGCACCCACAATTTTTGCTACTGGTATATAGTGCCATTGTCTGACTGGGAATTCAAAGAATATATTGGGGTTATGTGCACCCACAATTTTTGCTACTGCTATATAGTGCCATTGTCTGACTGGGAATTCAAAGAATATATTGGGGTTACGTGCACCCACAATTTTTGCTATTGGTATATAGTGCCATTGTCTGACTGGGAATTCAAAGAATATATTGGGGTTATGTGCACCCACAATTTTTGCTACTGGTATATAGTGCCAGTTTCTGACTGGGAATTCAAAGAATATATTGGGGTTACGTGCACCCACAATTTTTGCTACTGGTATATAGTGCCATTGTCTGACTGGGAATTCAAAGAATATATTGGGGTTACGTGCACCCACAATTTTTGCTACTGGTATATAGTGCCATTGTCTGACTGGGAATTCAAAGAATATATTGGGGTTACGTGCACCCACAATTTTTGCTACTGGTATATAGTGCCATTGTCTGACTGGGAATTCAAAGAATATATTGGGGTTACGTGCACCCACAATTTTTGCTACTGGTATATAGTGCCAGTTTCTGACTGGGAATTCAAAGAATATATTGGGGTTACGTGCACCCACAATTTTTGCTACTGCTATATAGTGCCAGTTTCTGAGTGGAAATTCCCCAAATAATTTGGGGATTCATTCACCCTACATCTCAGGCTCTTGCCATATTCACCCAGGTTGTCAGTGCTGCACCAGCTCGTTCCCAGACAGCTCGGCCCGAAAAACACATTACCTATATAGAGGATTTGGACAATGAAGACAACATGTTCTAAATCTAATGTCTGCACCTTCTCCAGAATTAAAATAAAGGCAGCGTTTAACTTTCAAATAGCACTGCACAAAGGAAGATCTAATCAGCTTGTCTCATGACATGCTACTAAAAAGTGTCATTTGTGTATCTTAATGTAAATATAGTTGTATAAGCTTTTTGGGTTTTAGGCACTGCCAAGTTATTTATTACCACCCGCTCCCTTATAATGATGATGACGCCAAAGTCACTGTGGGTGTTCAGAGCTCACAGCTTTGGTTGACATTTGTCTTGCTCTCTGTCGGTACCAGCTGTCTTTTTGGATACCGTAAAGTTATGTTGACTTTATTAACAGCTATAGAAGCTTTAGCCAGGTTGTGACGGTGTGTAACCCTAACAACACTAAGTGGGATACACATTAATAGTCAGTCTATGTACGCTAAACGTATCACTGAAGTAATTTTTTTTCCCTCTCCCCTAATATAAGAAAGGAACAGACATTAGACCTAGACCAGGGTTCGAGGCTTGTAAAAATCCAGTATTATTTGTTCTTCATGATGTGAAATATGTGTTGAAAAGCAACCCAAGATGAAGTCAGCCATGTGTGCCAGTGTGTTACTTGGCATGCCTTTGCTGGCCCCAACTGTAAGGGTCACTCTCCATTTCCTCCATTTTCCACTCCCCTTCACACCATTTGTGGTGAAGCAATGGGATGCACTGAAGTGCACCCTCTAGCCTCGTGTGGGACAGGGACATCAGATGCCACTCCAACCCCCTCGTCTTCCTCCGCCAGCCAACGGTGCGAAGATGAGAGGAGTGTGCTCTGAATGTTTTCTGCCTAGCAGAGGCTAGTTCTCACTTACGAAAATGGCCCCACTTTGACCTGTATATCAGGCACAATGGTGTAGGTTTCAAAGAAACATGGCACCAACAAGTTGAAAAACGTGGGCCATGCGTGGACTGTGTTTGAGTCTGGCAAGCTCCAGATCTGCTACCAGGTTCCAGCCATTATCACAGGCGCAAAAATGCCAGGCCCCAGGTGTAGCAGGGAAAAAAAAAAGCCATCTCAGCCAGGATGGCATTCCTGACCTCGGAGGCACTGTGCTGTCTGTCCCCCAAGCTGATCAGTTTCAGCACGGCCTGCTGACATCTCCCCACACCAGTGTTACAGCGTTTGCCGCTAGTAGCTGGGGTGGAGGTTGCAGCGTCGTAGGGTTTCAGTCTACTCCTGCCATGAATTTTGGCCTGGGAGAGGAGATAGGCCACCCCAGTTTGCACCCGGGGACCAGACTCCACCACATTCACCCTGCCTGTCATTAAAGATAAGCACTGCAGCATCCCTGACCACAGGCGCTTGTCCATGTGTTGGTGGTCAAGTGGACCTTGCAGCAAAGCGCAGAGCTCTGGGCCCGACTGATGTTATGGGACACATGCAGGCGCAAGGCAGGGACAGCACACCAAGAGAAGTAGTAACGGCTAGGCCCAGCATAGGGAGGTGCCCCAGCTGCCATCTGCTGACGGAAGGCCTGGGTATCCAGAAGCATAAACAAACACCAACATCTCCAGGGCCAGCAGTTTATCGATGAGGCTGTTAAAGGCTTGGGCATGGGGGTGGGTTGTGTTGTACTTCTGCCTGCAATGAAAAGCTTGGGAGATGTGGAGTGGCTGGGACGAGGCGCATGATGGTGCAGGCCAAAAGGGCGCATGAGGGTGAACTCCTCAATGTGTCAGAGATAGGTGTGTAGGTGTCCTTGCATCATATACTTGCACCATATTTGGCTTTGGAAGTTAATTTTGTGCCAAAAAGTGGTTAAGACAGCGATCCCTCAGCTACTCCCGTTACACTGTCTATTGACAACTCCAGCACTGAAGTTACCATCTGTGGAAGTGGACCACCACTTCTAAGATCCCAAAGGAAGTAGGCAAGAGATGTGCAGTGCAGAAAAAAAGATGAGAAAATAAGTGTAGGCTGTAGAGCACAGAGGGATCGGAGAGGACAGAGATGGTGTCGGCCAAGTATTCCCACAACATGCGCCTATACTTGTCCCTCCTGGTGACACTAGGCCCCTGAGTGGCAGTAATTTGTCCAGGGGGGCCATTAACGTGTTCCAGACCTAGGAATAAGTCTTCCAACAGGGTAGAGTTTTGCATGCCTTTGCTTCTACCCACTGTTTTTGCTGCTTAGCTTCCCTCCACATCTACACTGCTTTCGCCCCTAAACATCACCCCAGTTTATGCATCTGCTTCTACCCTGTTTTTTTGTTGAATTAGCTTCCCTCCACATCTACACTGCTTTAGCCCCTAAACATCACCCCAGTTTATGCCTTTGCTTCTACCCTGTTTTTTTGTTGAATTAGCTTCCCTCCACATCTACACTGCTTTAGCCCCTAAACATCACCCCAGTTTATGCCTCTGCTTTTACCCCCAGTTTTTTATGCTTAGCTTGCCTCCACATCCACACTGCTTTTGCCCCTACACATTACCCCTATCCATTCCTGTGCCTCTAGCCATAACTCTGCCACCCATGGAAACTCATGGTGCAGAAAGTGAGGGAGCTGACTCTGAGGAACCCTTGGGTTTTGTAGCTGGTACTCCATCAAAGGTCTCTGCTGCTCACACACCCTGCTCAACATACGGTATCTAGGGTTTGAGCGTGTGGTGACCTCGCACAACAGTAGGTGCTTCAGGCAGATGTAGACCTTGCTGGAGTGTATTGCGGCTAGCTCCAGGTACTGTAGACTTGGGAAAGTGGGTGTCCAAGTGCCCCACTTTCACCCTTATCTCTGCTAATTTGGGGTATGTTTTTAAAAATCGTTGCACCACTAGATTGAACACGTGGGCCAGGCATGGAACGTGTTGGAGGCTGGCAAGCTCCAGAGCCCTCCAACAAGACAAAAAAGCCTGGCCCCAGGAGCAGCGGGGATAAACAAATTGCCATCTCATCCAGGATGGCATCCCTGACCTCAGAGGCAGTGTGCTGTCCATCCCCCAAGCTGATGAGCTTCAGCCCGGCCTGCTGACGTCTCCCCACACCAGTGTTGCAGCGTTTCCAGCTCGTAGCTGGGATCAATCTAACAGCGGAGGAGGAGGGTGGTGTTTCAGCCCTCCTCCCAGGAATGTTGTGTGGGGAGACAAGTCAGTCTACCACATTTTGCGACCCGGTCCATGCCTCAAGTACATTCAACCACTGTGCCAAGATTAAAAGTTAGCGTCCCTGTCCGCATGCACTTGTCCATTCATAGCTGGTCACGTGGAACTTTTGGGCAAAGCGCTGAACTTAGGGACCGCCTCATGTTTGGGGAAAAGTGCTGGTGTGGACGGCACAGTGAGGTGGCGCAGTAGCCAGCAGGCCCAAAAAGGGCAGAGTGTCCACAAGCCGGGACCCCAACATCTCCTGGGCCAGAATTTTTGAGATGAGGCCGTTGAAGCCTTGGGCATGTGGGTGGGTTGTGCTGTACTTTAGCCTGGAATGAAAGGTCTGGGAGATGGGGAGTCGCATTGCAAAGTGTGTAAACCCCACTCAGTTTGTCCTCGACCTATACATTTAGAAATTATCTCCCCCAGCGAGGAACGTGGCCTCAATGGGGGAATTTTTCTAAGGAAGCTAGAAAAGAGGGCATCTTGGGCCTTGCTGGCTCAGGTCTAGCTTCTGTCATGCAGCTGTCTTCTGCCTCTGGACATCCCTTTGCCTCTAGCCACCTTTTTCCCTGCTTAGCTTGCCTCCACATCCACACTGCTTTTGCCCCTAGACATCACCCCAGTCCATGCCTTAGCTTGTACCCCCAGTTTTTGCTGCTTAGCTTGCCTCCACATCCACACTGCTTTTGCCCCTAGACATCACCCCAGTCCATGCCTTAGCTTGTACCCCCAGTTTTTGCTGCTTAGCTTGCCTCCACATCCATACTGCTTTTGCCCCTAGACATCATCCCTATCCATGCCTCTTCCCCTAGCCATAACTCTGCCACCCCTGGAAACTCATGGTGCAGAAACTTTGGGAGCTGACTTTGAGGAACCCTTGGGTTTTGTAGATGGAACTCCATCAAAGGTCTGTGCAGCTCACACACCCTGCTCAAGATATGGTATTGTAGGGTTTCAGCGTGTGTGAATGACGGACAACAGCCTGTGTTTGGACAGATGTAGGCCTTGCTAGAGTGTTTTTAGGCTAGCAGCAACTCCTGTACACTTGCAAAAGTGGGCGCACAAGCGCCGCATTTTCAACAGTAGCTTCGGTACATTTGGGTATGTTTTCAAAAAACGTTGCACCACTAGGTTAGACGTGGGCCAAACATGGAACGTGTTGGAGGCTGGCAAGCTCCAGAGCCGCTACCAGGTTCCAGCCATTATCACAGGCGTAAAAATGCCAGGCCCCAGGTGTAGCAGGGAAAAAAAAATGCCATCTCAGCCAGGATGGCAACCCTGACCTCGGAGGCACTGTGCTGTCTGTCCCCCAAGCTGATGAGCTTCAGCACTGCCTGCTGACATCTCCCCACACCAGTGTTTTAGCGTTTGCCACTAGTAGCTGGGGTGGAGGTTGCAGCGTCGTAGGGTTTCAGTCTACTCCTGCCATGAATTTTGGCCTGGGAGAGGAGATAGGGTACCTCAGTTTGCACCCCGGGACCAGACTCCACCACATTCACCCTGCCTGTCCTTAAAGATAAGCAGCATCCCTGACCACAGGCGCTTGTCCAAGTGTCGGTGGTCAAGTGGACCTTGCAGAAAAGCGCGGAACTAAGGGCCCAACTGATGTTGAGTGACACGTGCTGGTGCAAGGCGGGGACGCCACACCGGGAGAAGTTGTGACAGCTAGGGGGACGGCATAGTGAGGTGCCACAGTTGCCATCAGGTCCGGGAAGGCGGGAGTTTCAACAAGCCGGAACGCCAACATCTCCTGGGCCAGCAGTTTAGCGATGTTGGCGTTCTAGGCTTGCGTGGGTGGGTGGTTAGCGGTGTATTTCTGCCGGCACTCCAATGTCTGAGAGATGGTGGGTTGTTGTAAAGAAGCGCCTGATGGTGCCTTTGATGGTGCAGGAGAAGGAGATAAGACAGAAACAGGAGAGGATGAAGGAGAAGTCAACAAAGTGGCGGAGGCAAATGAAGTGATGTCCTGGCTTGTCCTCTGGAGTGCATCGCCAGCACTGTGAGCAGAGGCAGTGGCATGAACGGCAGGCGACGTTTGTCCTGCCGTTGCTGCCTGCCACTGATTCCAGTGCTTGGATTCCAAATGACGGTGCATTGAAGTGGTGGACAGGTTGCTCTTCTCAGGGCCCCTACTCGATTTCGAGAGGCAAATTGTGTAGACGACACTATATCTGTCCTCGGCGCATTCCTTGAAAAAACTCTACACCTTCGAGAAACGTGCCCTCGATGGGGGAGTTTTTCTGGGCTGGGTACAAAAGGGAACATCTTCGGACATTCCGGGTCTGGCCTGGCTTCGGCGAAGCTGTTGACCTCTGCCTCTACCCTTTTTGGTGCTGCACCTGCCTCAACATCCACACTACTTTCCCAGCTTGACATCCGCCTTGTCCAGGTGGGGTCGGTGTCCTCGTCGTCCACCACCTCCTCTTCCAACTCCTGTCTCGCCTCCTCCTCCTGCACAATGCGCATGTCAACTGGCTGCCCTGACAGCAACTGCATCTCATCGTCGTCGATGAGGGTGGGTTGCTGGTCATCCGCCACCAAATCGAGCGGAGATGGAGGAGACTCTAGTGTTTGAGCATCTGGACACAGATACTCGTCTGTTAGGTCCGTGGAATCGCGAAATGGAGGGGCAGGTTGCGGTACAGTCAAAGGAAGGGAGAACAGCTCTGGGGAGCAGGGACAGTTGGGGTTATTGTTCTGGGAAGATTGGGAATTTTGGGTGGAAGGAGGACAAGACTGTTGGGTAAGAGGAGGTAGAGGCTGACTGGCTGGTGGACAATGTGCTTTAAGCGTTATCCGACAGCCATTGCAAGACCTGTTCCTGGTTCTCGGGCCTACTAAGGCTACTAAGGTTAATGTTGAACTTTTGTGCAAAGTGCAGAACTTAGGGCTCGCCTGATGTTAAGGGACACATGCTGGTACAAGGCTCAACTCACCCTAAGTGCCAAAAACACTGCTGGTGCAAGGCTCTACTCATGCCAAGGGCCTCAATCTCTGCTGGTAGCTCAGCTTAAGGTCCTGTAACTTTGTTTGGAAGGGCTCATGTTAAGGGCTAGAAAAGTGAATTTTGGAAGGTCTTACCACATCACACACACACACACACACACACTCAAAATGACAGTTAGGGGTGAGGGCTTTTGGATTTCCCATTGTCTATTCCATCTGTGGTTGTCATGGGGAACGTGATTTAAAGGGGTGGTTGTTACTGTTTGTTGAGCTTAAATTGGGGTTTGTGTCCATCCATTTGGGGAGTAAAGAAGGTTTCCAGGTATTTTCCCACTTTGATAGAGGTTTTTTTGAATGTGTAAAGTGTGTAGTTGTTAGGCTGTGATGTTGGGGTAATAGAGGGTCTTTGGTGTGTTAGATGCCCCCAGACATGCTTCCCCTGCTGTCCCAGTGTCATTCCAGAGGTGTTGGCATCATTTCCTGGGGTGTCGTAGTGGACTTGGTGACCCTCCAGACACGGATTTGGGTTTCCCCCTTAACGAGTATATGTTCCCCATAGACTATAATGGGGTTCGAAACCCATTCGAACACACGAACAGTGAGCAGCTGTTCGATTCGAATTTCGAACCTCGAACATTTTAGTGATCATTTGTTATTAGCGCAGCCATCTACTTCTCTTCCACAGTCTACACCCAGTCATCTGGCTAGTCTGCAAGTTTAACTGCCATCTGGCCAAGTGACTAGTGGTGTAGTACCTGCCATGCCATTTAGTGAAATTCACTGCGTTTCGACAACTGGTGGCAGCACACAGTCTCCATGGAGAATACTGAGCTGGTATTATTTTTTGCGGAAAGTTGTCCCTGCTTGAAAGCCATATGGGCCTCTCCTTGTAAATGTACATGTGAGGAAAGGTACACACCCACCACATGTACACATGTGGAGTATCAATTATGGGCAGGGTACAATATATAAGTTTTTGAAATTACAGTTGGGGAAAAAAATTTTTTACGTGTAAATATACAAAAACCTCACTGGAAATAAAATCAAAACTGCATACATTTTAATTTGCATTTTTTATGGAATTGTAACTGCATCACAACTGCAGCATGTGAATGCTCCACATACAAAAATTCACCTTTTACCATTATCAAGCTCCCGTAGTGGCCCTACATAGTATCATACTCTCCAGTGGCTCAACACACAGTACATGCACTATAGTGGTTCTCAGACACATAATGCTCCCCAATGGCCCCCGAACACCTAATAATGTTACCCAGTGGCCCCCTGACACCTACTAATGCTCTCCAGTGGCTTCCAGTTTAGGAGTTTTTAGGAATAATACTCCCCAGTGTAGTAATGTTCTCCAGTAGCCCCCAGGCAAGTAATAATATCCTCCAGTTGTCCCCTGGCAAATAATAATTTCCTCCAGTGGCCCAACAAGCACTTAATAATGACCCATTGCAGCTCTCAGGCACTTAAAAACGTCACCTAGTGGCCTCCAGGCAACTAATAATGTCCCTAATAGCCCCCTGCTGCACTGCCATACATGTTCCTCCAGCTACCATCAATACCACCATTTAGCTAACCATGTCCTGTGGCCTGACCCATCACATTCTACTATACCACACTGTTATAGCCACAGTTTTGATATATATATATATATATATATATATATATATATATATATATATATATATATATATACTGTATATACATAGATATACTGTATATATATATATATATATATATATAACACAATTTTGATTTAACAGGTTGGCTCACAGCCATTAATATGTCTTCCAAATAGCGATAGGCTATCTAACAAGCTATCAAAACAATTTTTTCTACAAAATCATAATTTTTTCCAATAAAACTACCATGTGTGTCTAAAAAACCATAGGCATGCACGTTTCTCTCCAAAAGGATAATTTTTGGAGCCTTTTAATAGTAAAATGCGTAAATATTGGAGATGAGCGAACACTAAAATGTTCGGGGTTCGAAATCCGATTCGAACAGCCGCACACTGTTCGACTGTTCGGACGGGTTTCGAACCCCAATATAGTCTATGGGGGGAAATGCTTGTTTCAGTGGTAAGCAACATTTGATCAAATTCTACTTAGCAAGTCCATGAGTGAGGATCGGGCTGGATTCTTCTCCCTGCGCAGCATCCCCGCGTCCTCTTCCGGCCTTGAATTCACTCTGCTAGGCATCGGGCCTGGGCAGAGCCGACTGCGCATGCCCACACTACAAGCGGACATGCGCAGTTGGCTCTGCCCAGGCCCGATGCCTGGCAGAGTGAATGCAGAGCCGGAAGAGGACTCGTGGAAGCTGCGCAGGGAGAAGACTTCTAAAGGTAGGAGAAGAACCAGTGTTGATTGGCAATGTATAACATTCTGCCAATCAATGCTGGTTCTGCATCGAATCTTAACTTCGAACAGCTAGTAGTACTCGATCGAGTACGTGTATTTAGAATACCGTAGCATTCGATTGAACACCTACTCGATCGAGTACTACTCGCTCATCTCTAGTAAATATGAGTGTAAGTACAGTGTATGGTTAAACTCAGAGTTTGTATCCGTTGCTTACCATCCGTTTTTCGATAGATATACATGTCACTTTCACTGTGACATATCTTTGCTGTGTTTGCTTTAGAAAACTAGAAATTGGATAGAGAGCCTCCTAGGAGCCCTGACAGTGTCATACACTGAATTTTAAGCTAATTTAAGGCGTGATTCATACCAAACTTGTTTGACTTGAAATGAATTTTGGTTTAAAACTACCCGAACTCGAAACACATTGAATCTTGAGAGGTTTGCCCATCTGCCCATCTCTACTTTTAACATTTTCATTAGAAATTGTGTTTTGACCATTAATAATATAACAGGTCATCTTTACTATTATTTTTGAATGTTTTACATTAAAATCTTTTGTTATTTGAAATCTATAATTTTTTTTTTAAGGTGTTCTTTATTGTTAGCTATAATACATACCAGTATGTATAACATTAGCCATAGGCATCTCCTAGGTCATACTTTAAGTTCCAACAGGCATTATTAAAAGACACCTCAGCCATTCTTTTATAGGACTTGTGCTGTCTGTATAGAAAGGTAGACCTTAGTAAGCATATGGGTAAGGATCTCAGTAAAGCAGTGAAATGCTGCCTCCTTTTGTTCACAATTATCAATACCGTATGTGAATTAGATTGGCTTAAGCCTTGCAGAAACTACCTACCACTTTGGACATCCAAGTAAGTCCTGGTAACTGTCTTATTCTGTGAGGACCAATACGTGGTGTACTGCTTTTTACAATAAAAAGATATTTTCCATCCATACTAGTTGCTGGCAGACTGGATTGTTTTGTCTTATTCGTTCGTTATTAAAACCATTACAACCATGACAACTGCTACTCCTATCCTCCGAATTACCTTCAATGGGTTGCTGTACATGTATGCTGCATGTGTATAAAGTTGATACCCCATAGTTATTCATAATTTGGGTCCTTGAACCAGCGCCGCACTTCCCATGAGGCGACCTGAAGCGATCGCTTCAGGCGGCACTATGCCAGGGCCCCAGGGAGGGCGGCATTTTTGCTTACCTAAGCCAGTCCAGGACAAGCTGTCCTGGACTGGCTTAGCACCGAGCGCTGCTCCAGTGGCCTCCCCTCACGCTCAGGCAGAGAGCAGGTCCTCTCCCTGCCTGCGAACACTGCTAAGCCCTGCCCCCTTCACTGCACCCCGCCCCCTTCAATCCGCCACGCCACCTCCGCTCCGCCCCCTCCTCCCGGGGGTGGGGGGGCGGTTTTCTGTCGTTCGCCTCGGGTGGCAAAAGGGGCAGGTTCACCCCTGCCTTGAACCCCCATGTTTGTATGAATTTTCTCTTGGCACTCTTTTCTTAGACACTCAAAAAACATACCAATAAGTTATTCTTTGCTAACTAACAAGACTTGAAAAAGAATGTGTATTTTAGGTGGATAAATAAGAGTGTGAGTTCCATTATAGGCATGGACAGAATATTGATAGCGTGATAACAATCGCTGTAGAGCATTGAACAGGGGCAAAGCTATAGCACATGTTAAGCATGAGCCTTATTACAGATTTGTATTGGGGCTCTTCAAGTTATACCTCTGACATTGGGGAAAAGGCTGGAAACATATGGACAACACTTTTATGGTGTACAGTATTGATGAGCAAATTGAAGCTGACAAAGCGGAAAGTGATCCAAATTTCAGGAAATATTCGATTTGCATTGAATCCGGATTTCCTCACACTTCGTGGTAATGAATTGAACATCTCCAATCAGTGGTTCTGCCACGCTACATGTCTCCCTCGGCAACCCCCATGTCACCCCCCCCTTCCCACAGCGACATTTGGCGGGTGACCTCATGATTAAAAGTAAAAGAATACTAATACTCATTTGTGCTTGGCTCAGCATCCACTCCAGAGCTCTTGATTGGGCCCCAGCGGTGAGGCTCAATCACAGAACCCAGCACTGACATCTGGGGAGCAGGCCCTCAGACACCAGCCACAAGCGCTCTGGAGTAGATGCTGAGCCCAGGACAGGTGAGTATCAGTATTTCTTATTCTTAATCATCTTACCTGAGCCGCTGATTATTATACTCTGGGGTCTGGTCTGAAGAGATCCCAGAGTATAATAATAGCGTAAGCTATGGGGGAAGGGGGGGTTCTTGAGAGCATATAATACTGTGTAGGGGCCTACTTTTTAAAAAATTTTCAGAGCTCAGCTTTGACTGGGGGTGTTACAGGACAGTGTCAGCCATTACATATGGCTGACCCCCACAAAGCAGGGTGCGCACACAGGAACTGTGTGTACAGCTTGCTTTCTCGTGGTTTGCGAGTAGTCCTTCCTGGAAGTGCTGCACTATTAGGGTGGATGTCGGGAAGGGGTTAACATGATTTGCCGCAAATTAATTCAGGTCGAATCAAATAGTATTGGAAAATTTGGCAAAGCTGCTGAATCGAATTTTTGAAAAATTCGCTCATCTCTAGTGTACAACAATGTAAAAGATAAAAATTTCATACAAATAAATGAATAATAAAATAAATTACTATCCTCAATATTTTGTGGATATTTAAGCCAGATAATGCAAAGAACATTTATTTGCTTCTGCCGTAGGAGAAAGTAATAAGAGTAGTTGAGAGAGTCTTTGAGAGATAATTTCTTCCTATTCTCTACCACAGTGCACACAGAAGTCACTTGCTCGACTGTATGTGGTTTTTCAACCCATAATTTTTACAAATTGCAGATAAAACACGTAAATTGAACCAACTGACATGTCTGCTGACTCCAGTGCCCTCTGGTACATCAAAGCAACTACTTATCTGGGATAACATCATAGAAACTGCTGTGACTGCGAATAACATCACTCCAACCTTTTAAAACAAAAAAGATCTTCAGTCAAGGGGGGAAGAAGTCTGTTGCCAAACCCACCATGTATTAACGTCACACAACCTCAGCATCTCAAGTGTGTAACCAGCTGTCACCAAATAAAACCAGCAATGAATCTTCAATGTTATAAAAAGGACAAGTCAGTTCCTGTCATTGCAATGTTGTTAATAATTACTCTAACAAAAGCCTTTTCAGAAGATTATTATCTTCACTTGCTTTTTGTCAGACCCCTGGGAAAGTAATGCAAACCTTATTAGTAAGTTAGCACACGTGGAATGGGTAGGGAGTGGACGTACTGTCAAAAAGATCGGCAGTGAATTAGAGCAAAATGATGTTTGATCTCATTGCTGTGCTGAAGCTGTTCAAGTATTGGGATATTGCAGTTGGCTTTTGGCTTTGCTAGAAGGCTCGGAATAAATTTATTGTTATTCACTAGATGGAATGGTTGAAAAACCTGAAAATCTGGGTTTAGTCAATCATTTAAATAAAGCACTATTTCTGTACGTATTCAATTTTTACAAGTCATAGACGGAAACTATTTTAGATAGTACATTTGTCAACGAAATATGCTGCCCTATCTTAGCAACGCTCTAAGGCCACTTTCACATGGTCAGTATTTGGTTAATTTTTGCATCAGTATTTCTAAGCCAACAACAAAAAGGTATACAAAAAAGCAGCATATCCTATCTTCCCGTGGATTCCGTGACTAAGTCAGCCACAGCGCCCGTGGCTCGAGACTCACTCCTGATTACATTCACTGAATTGAAATATGTATCCTTCTAGATTGTGTATATGATTCACTGTTAAATCTAACTAAAAGATAGAGATAATAAAACTTGACTTTTATTAAATACTTATTAAATAATTGTCAATCGTGTTTCTAAAACATTTTTCAGAACACCAGCGGATCTTAGCTATTGGTCACTGTTTGATACTTGGTTGGTATTATCCCATGTATCTAAACCAATATCTAGTAAAGGTCAGAAGTAAGACCTATGTAAGACCGTTGGCGTGGCATTAGGCCAGTAACCTCGGGTGAGACAAGCACTGTGGGGCCTTACAAATTTTCAGTGAGAGAGACAATGCGTTACCTGGCTGTTTGTCTATGTGACATGTTGATCTGTGGTTGAGGGAGACAGGTTATTAGGGTGAAGACTGAGGATATCACCACTTTTTGAATAATCTGTCCAAACAATACATTCCTTCATACATAGGTCTTATTTCTGACCTTTACTAGATATTGGTTTAGATACATGGGATAATACCAACCAAGTATCAAACAGTGACCAATAGCTAAGATCCGCTGGTGTTCTGAAAAATGTTTTAGAAACACGATTGACACTTTTTAAATAAGTATTTAATAAAAGTCAAGTTTTATTATCTCTATCTTCTAGTTAGATTTAACAGTGAATCACTCCTGGTTAGCCCCATTCATCCGGGCCTAATCAGGAGCGGATGCTGAAACTGGATACCGATACATTGCATGGGCATCCGTACGGCTAACCGTGCGGAAAAGCCATGTGAACTTACCCTTAGATGGCATCTGCTGACTATCTTATGTCTATAGGTGGCCTTAGATGAGAAAGATTGAAGGATCAGGCATCTTACATTTCATTGCCCAATCAGTTTGATCTTTTCCTTTTCCCCGTTTAGAACACATGGTACAGTCAACTGAGTGTGTGTGTGTGTGTGTGTGTGTATGGGTGTATGGTTAGTCTGGAGGAATAGCTGTCGGACAAATAAGCCAACAGCTATTGAAGATATATTGTTTTCAACCATAATTGGTCTGTGTGAATGCTATAAACTTATCATCATGGCATAACCAGCAAATATAATTGCCTCCAATTAGATTTACAACAAGAATTGATGTCTAAGGTACAGGTTTTTTTGAGAACCTTTGCTGACCAACAAACCTACCCCTTTCCTGGCATGTATTAGTAGTAGGCAAGATGAAAAAACTATGGTGGGAAATTCATGGTACCAGCTCTTAAGTATCAGCTGACTTACGAGAGAATGAATTTATTATGGAATCAGCTCATACACACAGTGGTGAGACCGCAGATTTCCCTACTCAAGTAACTCAGCTATCTTTCTATGTTATGAATGTACTACAGTAATAATAGAAGGGACGGGGAAGAAAATCTTATCTCTCAAAGTATCTTGAACTGAAGAAAGGATGATCCTTCTGTACAAACAACATACATAAAAATGTACAGAAGGACATACTAGATGACTCTGAAGAACTTGGCAATACTTCCTGTTATGTGTTGTTCTCTGTTCTGTTTCTGGAGATTCTGTCATTGAGAATGAAGTGTGAGAATAACTACTCCTAGGCTACATGTGGGAAAGATCAGCCACTGGTCTTTTTTAGTAGATGAACATTTCTTCCAAGGAAATAAAAGAGGGACTTCTTACATAATATCATATCTAGGCCATTGATAGTTATACAATCCACTTTCAGGAAATAAAAGTGGCAAAAATAATAAAAAAAAAAATAAAATATTGGGCCAAAGAGAAAATGAATGGGAGACAGATCATAACCACAAGGAGGAGGAAGCAATAAATTGTAGAAAAAGGATATAATATGTGTATAATACAACAATACAAAAATGAGGAGAGCAATGGAAGACACCCAAATTGGAGATGATCATTTAGTCCTTTAGGTTGTACTGTATCCAATCTAATAATCTATGTAGCTTCATGCTGCAGAATTTTCCAATCCCAATTGCCCCCGAGTACATTGGGGTGTACAATCTCAATTCCCATAACTATGATAACTTTCGAGTCCCCCTGATGACACATATGAGCATGTCTTGCTAGTGGAGCATTGCGATGATGACTAATGTCCCCATTGTGGTCCCCTACTCTCCCTCTCAATTCACGGCATGTTTTGCCCACATATTCAGTACAGTAGGCGGTTTTATAGATTATCACTTTGGTTCTACAATTAATGTAATCATCGATCTGATATGTCCTGCCAGTAACATTACTAGTAAAAGAATTACCAATGTGAACGTCAATATCCAGCAAACAACAATCAGGAAGATTGAATAAAACTTATCCCTTAATAGGGCATCTTAAAAATTCTTTACAATTCCTTTGAGATGAAAAAAACACTTGCAATTGTACACAGTGTACCGCTTGCGTGTTTCAGGCATATAGTTCCTTAGTTATTGCACTTAGTCACTGCTATGACTAAGGGACCGTACGTCCTGAAAGGAATAAGCGGTTCATGCAAGTATATTGCCAAAGTAGATTGAAATGCTCAACCAATTTCCCTTTACAATGCCCAATAGCAACAAGCCATTGGCTAAGGATTTTTCCTCTGTTCTTTAACCGTAGAATAATGTCACTTTTCTAATGTTACAATGCACCATATAATGCTATGAGTGGTAGTAAGTAAAAGGTTGTATAATGTGCCCTCTAGTGGTTACAGCGACTCTTACTCCGTAGGACCTAACCTAGCCATTTATTACATGGACAACCATGCATTTGAATAGTCGGGATGTAATGCTCCATTGTAGCTGACTGACTATATTAGATTCACATATAGAGAAATGTGTTGAGCACACAACCATTTTAATAGGAATCTAGATACCTTTCTGTTACATACATATACAGGCAGTAACTTAATGCCACATATTGTTTGAGGACCTGAATTACTCTATAAACCACTGTGAGAAGGTGACAAGGCATAGAGCTGGAGCCCAGATATATCAGCCCCAGGTGTCTAACATATGTGTGGTCCAGGGCAGAGTAGGTCAGTCCATGTGTAGATCCTGGGCTCATTACTGGGCCAGAAAAAGGCTGCAGATTCCGCATTGCAGTGTAGTTCCATGAGGTGAAAGGAGGTGTATGGCTCTGTCCTGTAACCCTGAGTCCGGTGAGACAATATCGCACCTGTATTGTTCTTGCAAGCCACACGTATAGTTAGGTTATCAGTTCTGTTTAGCTAGTTGCTCAGACGAGCAGGTTTTTTTTATTTTGTTTTTGCCTTGACTGTTTGGGTCCGCACCACTGCTTCTACCAACATAACTTCCCCACACCACATTCTGGATAATATTAACTAAACAATGTTATTTACTAGTTTGGGGGTCCATGGTTTGCCTAGAGTTTTCTTTCTATGTTTATTTTGGTTTTCTTGACACTATTTGGTATTGGGGAGGAGCACCTATATAGCAGTTACTGACATGTCTGCAACGCAACTGTACCTGCCCTTTCAGTTGCTTATGCAAGAAAAGTACTTACAAATTTATGTTGTCATAACTGCTTGTTATTGTCGTCTCCAACGAAAAAACACCCAGGTTCGAAACATGAGAGTTTTATAGCTCTTCATTTTTGAGAATAAAGTTAATGAATGGGTTTATTAAGTTTGACACATTGATAATAATAATTGCTTTGGAAGATTCTCTGGAAACTTCAAGATCCAAAGCAAACTTTCGGTATCCCAGAAAAGCCTCTTCTCACCATATGGTCCTGCCCAACAGCTCAGGGACATTTAATATGCTCTCTGTCATATAAACAGTTTAAAGAAATGTCCATAAACATCCAAGGTTAAAACTAAACTTGCATTAGCTGTGCTCCTGTGGGTTATTAGTGACAATACAGAAATGTTTACCAGTCCTGCAGCGTAGTTTATAGAAAATCCCCCCACTCAGTTACCTCGTGCCCAATGATTAATGGCTGGTTTACGTAGAAAACGAGAAAAACTCAAACCTGTATTTTCCTTAAATGTTTCATACGCCCCCCAGATTATGCTACAGAATGTTAAGTGTTGGAGAAAAATGTAATTGCAACATACATCCTTCCTGTATCTTATCCATAGGTATCACTGTCCGCTATTCATTTATATACAGAAAGTAAATATTATGGAGCACATTGATGTCAACAAGTTAAGATCCTCCATTTGTACTACACTTACTTCATCTCCAGCTTCAGATTTTGCTCAGTAATTTTAGTATTTAATATATCAATACTGGATTACGATGTGACTTGAACATTCTCAGGTCTTCTGCCATAATTTAAAGGGGTATTCCCATGTCCCTTGCTCACCAGTCTTCGCTGCTGCAAAGACTTCTTTCTTCTTGGTTTTCGACGTCAATTGGTGGGCGGGGTTTCATATGCAAAGCCACACTGTCCGACTACCTCCAGTTTAGCTCCGCCCCCTGAACTAGTGTGTAGCTCCGCCCATCACAAAACGTGATCCTATGGGACGACTGAGGGGCCTTTGATGTAATCCAAGGTCCTATAACACTTGGATTTAACTTGTTCTATATAGAGTCGGCTAAATGCTAGTGGACTAAGGGACCAGGTCCTTCTGCCCACTAGCTTTTAGCCTGTTATGTATAAGAAAGCTAAATCCTAGTGAGCAGAGGAACCAGGGCCTTTGGCCTACTTGGATTTAGACTATTTTATATAAGAAAGCAGCACTCATTTCCCCCCTCCTTTATCTAAGAGCAGGAAGCTAGGTCACATGTGTGGTGCAGACACAGGAACAGCTACAGACACAGGCTCGCTCCCATGCACTTAGCCCCTCCTCCCTCCCCCCTGAGAGCAGGCAGCTACCTCACTTGACATTTGAGCAGATAATCCCAAGGGCCATAGAAACACAGTGTCAACAATGAAGTGAATAAATTAAGACAGTGGACAAACACAGGAGTTTTGCTGAAGCAGTGCATTTAGGAAAAGTCTTAAATCCACATTAACAAGCAGTATAGATAGGATCCTTGTTATGGGACAACCCCTTTAATACAATACCATTGTTACAATGAAGCACATCAGCAGTTTATGTTTGATGGTTGTGTCATAACATTATATTGTTACCATACTCATTAGATTGTAGGCAAAATTGATGTTCTCAGATAATACTCATGTATGCCTTGCTTGAAGAGGTTGTTCCACTATGGACACTTATCTCCTATCCATCAAATTGGTGGGGTCCAACTGCTGGGACGCCACTAATCTTCAAAATGGGTGTCCTTTGGCTCTCTAAATAAATGGAACATTCAATGTTCAAGTCTGTTGCACTCCATTCATCTCTGTGAGGCTGCTGAAGATAGCTGTACAGTCCCAATGAGCACAACCGACATGCATACAAAACACTCCATTTGTCTAAAGAATAATAGACTAGACCCCAATTTTCGAGATTGGTTGATACTTATATTTCATATCTTGTAGATAAATTTCCATAGTGCAACCAATCACCATTGATTTTATACATTGAAACCAATAATAGAAATATATTACTATTTAATTTGTTTTTATTTTCTTATTGGAAATTTTAATCTATTTTTGGTACATGTTTATAGGGGCTGCCATCTTGCCTGTGCTTCTCCTCTATTCTGTGAAAATACTATAATCTCATGGCCATAGGAAGCAATAGACTGGAGCAAACTCTCTGAGATCTATGGCAGAATTGTTTGAGACATATTCTGTGCAGGGAAGGAGTGTAGATAAGAAATTATAAGAGAATACTATTGTCAGTAGTTGATGCAGTGATGTGTATTATCTATAGAGATGTTATCTTCTATTGTAATACTGTTTGTATGTTGTGTGATGTAAAAGATCTGACTGCTGAAAATAAAAATGTCAGTCTGTTATTAGGCTTATTGGTCGGGAAGAACAGACCATAAGGTTGGGGAGATTAGTCTAGAGACTATGTGGCCATGAAGAGGCCTTTATTAGGGAACCAGACACTGATCCTACTGCTTATGGTGTGGGGTGGTATAATGTATGGTAGCATAGTCCTTCTAGTATTCATTTCAAGTACAGTACCTGCCTGTCATTACTTTGATTTGGTCGTTGAACTAATGGTATTTCTCCAACGTATCTCAGGCACCGTTTTTCAACAATGATACCACATGCTACTTGTTCTTCTGTCAGTAACCTCCATCTACTAAATGTGCTACCATAGCCTGCATTGCCTCTGGACTTGTCTCCCATGAACCATATCTACTTTGTCACTGATCGACAAGTGCAAAAGGAGCCACAATTCTTGATTATTTGTGCAACCAACATTGGATAGTATTCTTCAGGCAACCATAAGTAACCTAATTGATAGCATGCTAAGCCATGTAAGTACATGTATTGCTTTGCATGGAACTCATACTTCTTACTGAATAAATCAAAATGCTTGGAATATTTTATTTCCATTTTTTATTAGTAATATTTTTATACTAAAATATTACTAA
This sequence comes from Leptodactylus fuscus, assembly GCF_031893055.1. NCBI lineage: Eukaryota > Metazoa > Chordata > Amphibia > Anura > Leptodactylidae > Leptodactylus > Leptodactylus fuscus. The sequence continues at coordinate 224,104,576 of NC_134265.1, read as the reverse complement.
TAAACCCAACATAATCCATCCAAATATCCAGCAAATAGAAGCAAATGGTGGGCGCTCACCATTATTTCCAAAACACTCTATTCAAGCATCTCCTGCATAAAATACACATTGATCACATACACAGTGATGGCCCAAGCGCTTCAACTGGCTGATAATACAATGGTGCTGGGAGTTGCACCTCAATACTTCCCCCTATATCATTCATTAACATGTTTATCAATTCTGTTATTTACATAATTCCAAGGCATTTCCTTCTTAGTGTTGCAATTTTAATGTTCAGAAGTGGAAAATTAAAACAAAAAAAAAGTCTTGAAATATATCTTTAACACAAAAACTTGGTTAAAAATATTTAGTTATTAGTTATGCATTGCTTTTAAGGATATATAAGGCAGATATGTTACAGAATAATCTGTGAATCTATACACAAGATGCAGAAGCAAACCCAATGGATGCATGGAACCATTTTTTAAGCTGCAAACATTCCTGCTACGTTGCATTAAATAAAGACTATATTTTCCTACCAGCTAATAAGTAAAAGAAGTTCAGTGCAGTCATTGTACAAGCAACGCTGAAAGATATAAGTTCTGAGTTGACAGCATTGTCAGTGTATACAATATAGGCTTTAAGTCAGGATCCTCACAAAATGAGCAAAATAAGTCACATCTTTGTAGTAAAATACTATATAATACTGGTGCCCCAAGATGGATATTCATCTTAAGTGACAGATTTAGTAAAATTCTAAATCACTTGTTGCCATTTTTATTTTGGAAACATTAATGCAATGATTTAGAAGTTGTTTCCATTAAGAATCTGAAGGGTCAGTTTGATGTCTTAAAGACCCCATAGTCATGTGAGGCTCGCGGGTCCAGTACTACATGTCTGCATTTGTATGAATATCTGTAAATCACACCATACTGCTTTCTTTCACTATCAGTGATGTTTATGTCAAATGAAACATAATGTTAAACAACTTTGTTTAAACTTTTGCCTTTTGCCAAGTGTGAATGTAAGACTTCAGTTGCATTACACTATATGATCCTATTCAGAGTCCTTATAGACATTTTCACACAATGAAGCACATAAAATGGACTGGCTGCCTAAGTCATACTTTCATTTCTCATGGGAAAATCACCAAGAATGAAGTAAGTGTGCTATACACAGCTAGTTGTGACAGTATACACTTTGTATCTGTTGCGTGGAAGAAAATAATTGTTACAATTCTTGACGTTAGTTGTGACGCAGGTGTCACTTCTATTCAGAATGTCCGATGCTTTAGGTGTTGGAATATGTTCATATTACTAAGAATGGCTGTCTTAATAAGAAATTGTCTCATTTTCTCATCTATTTTGGAAAGGTTGTACATGGATTAGGTTTCAGCAGGAAAATGTGAAATTATTCTTATGAAGACCAACATTAAATGCATGTCTGATAACCCAGCTACAATAAGAAAATCATAACTGTGTTCCTGTCAAGTCAAAGACCACAGAAAGTTTCTGCATTTGTGGTCGTTTCCATTGGCAAATAATCAAGACAACAGACTATCAATACTAAGATAGTTAGGGAAAACCCTTAAAGAGGACCTTTCACCACCCCAAGCCTGTGCAGTTTTCTGCACCATGTTACAGGCGCAGCTGCACAGACTCTGGTGCACTTTGAATTACGTCTGTAGCCCCCCCCCTCGTTGTGGAGCTCTGAGCCCCATTATTTCTGGCGTCCAGTGTGTTAATTAAGCTGTTCAGTGTCAGAAGGGAGTTTCTGACACTAAAGACAGCAGCTACGTCAGTCTGACACTGTCCAATTAGCAGAGGAAAGTGTCGGAGCTGCTTCAGCAGCGTGATCTCGGGAGTTCTCGTGAGATCAGGCACTCCTCCCTTCACAGGGCTACATAGAAGACAAGAAGCGATCCAGGCCGAGAATTGAAGCAACTGAAGGAGAACTTCACTGACATTGCTACAGGTAAGTAAAGAAACCCCTAAGCAATGAGCATAAGTGCCCTGTAGCTCCTATATAACAAGCATTAACCCCTAATAGCCCCTATACAACGAGCATTAACCTCTAGTTGCCTCTATACAACAAGCATTAGCCCCTGGCAATGAGCATTAACCCTTGATAGCCCCTAGGCAATGAGCAGTAGCCTCTAGCAATGAGCATTAACCCCCTAGGCAATGAGCATTAACCCTTGATAGCCCCTCATTGCTAGGGGCTACTGCTCATTGCCTAAGGGTTATTAGGCGTTAATGCTCATTGCTAGGGACTACTGCTTGTTGCCTAGGGGCTATCAAGGGTTAATACTCATTGCTTAGGGGGGTTAATGCTCATTGCTAGGGGCTACTGCTCATTTCCTAGGGGCTATCAAGGGTTAATGCTCATTGCCTAGGAGGTTAAAGCTCGTTGCTAGGGGCCACTACTCATTGCCTAGGGGCTATCAAGGGTTAATGCTTATTTCCTAGGGCTAATGCTCATTGTATAGAGGCTACTAGAGGTTAATTCTCGTTGTATAGGGGCTATTAGGGGTTAATGCTCGTTGTTTAGGGCTACAGGGCACTTATGCTCATTGCTTAGGGGTTTCTTTACTTACCTGTAGCAATGTCAGTGAAGTTCTCCTTCATCCACTTCAATACTCTGCCTGGATCGCTGCTCCGGGTCTTCTATGCAGTCCTGTGAAGAGAGGACTGCCTGATTTCACAAGAACTCCGGAGATCACACAGCAGAAGCAGCTCGGACACTGTCCACTGCTAATTGGACAGTGTCAGACTGACGTAGCTGCTGTCTTTAGTGTCAGAAACTCCCTTCTGACAGTGAACAGCTAATTAACATACAGGGCGCCAGAATTAACGGGGCTCAGAGCTCCACAACGAGGGGGGCTACAGACGTAATTCAAAGTGCACCAGAGTCTGTGCAGCAGCGCCTGTAACATGGTGCAGAAAACTGCTCAGGCTTGGGGTGGTAAAAGGTCCTCTTTAAACGCTAAAGAACTATTTATATTTGCTAAATTTTTGACTTTTAAATATCTACAAATATAGATGTGACTATATTCATGGGAATACCCCTTTAAGTAATTTCCACTTTTCACAGTTTTATTTTCTACCTCCTGGTGAGAGATCATTGACTGCTAGGCATGCCTTTACAATGAACTCAATGACATTTTGCCCAGTTAACTAATTGTGAAAGGAGGAGCATAATTGGACTCAATAAAGTAGGATGGTCGTTTTCAAGAATTGTCCGCCATATTGGTCTTTCTGACCTAGGTGTTAAGAGGTGTTGGGAGCAGTGGTTATGAGGGTGCACATATGGCAGACAGGCTCCAGATGACCTAGACAGACCACCAGTAGAAAGGATCTTTTGGTTTGCTGACAAGCACAAGAAGCATCCACAATTTTCATGTCCACCATCCAGGTACGAGTGACACCTTCATTACACATCCTTGTCTCTGACTAGATCATTTCTAGTTGCAGGAAATTTGATGTCACAGTGCTCAATACCTGTCCTGCCATTGACAGCCAGCCACCATCACTTTTGTTCCCAGTTCTGTATGTGAACTTGATTTCTTCACCACTTGCATCAATCTAATGGGTTAACTATTATCACAAATGTTGCACATGCTTTATAGGAAATAGTTAAATGTGACTGAATCTGAAAAACTGTCATGGATAGAAGATGAATAGAAAGAAAATGTAGGGTGTTAAAAATGTGTTGTTAAAATATGAAGAAGAAAAAGTAGAAAATGTGTGAAGTGTTTCTAATATATTATAATATTGTGTTTTATATTGTGTTGAACTTTACTTGTTAGAGATGATGTAAATTTTGCAGAACATAGTACATAGCATGCGGATTAGTACAATGACCACAAAATACAGTGAATTTGATATTGCAATTTTTGATATTAAAGGTTATATTCTGAAGAATGTGTTAAAAAATGAAATATAAATTGACTACAATGAATTGAAAAAGACCAGCAAGCAAAATTATACAAATCTCTGTTACTGTATCTGGTCATTGTTAATTTAAGGCTGTTAAAGATAAGGAAGTTTAATGGGTGGAGGGTGTCTGCTTAGTGTATGGCTTTCATCAAGTAATATAAGAAATCAGGTCTGAGATGTTTACTTCTTACTATTATGGGAAGTGGGTGGAAGACAAAATAATGAGGTGGGTACAGGGTAGCATACTTAGGGACGCCATTAACAAATGCTAAAAAGCTTTCTCTCCAACCACATTATCATAAAACTGTATTAACACTCGCAATACAATGAGCTATGCTTTCTTTATCCACATGACATTCAGAATTTTTAAAAGAAAAAAAAATAAAATAGTTCACTGGTATGAAAATGTTCCATGCAATGACCTTGTAATAAATATTCTTTATACCTTATGACTTTTATGGATATAACTTTATAATTGGAATATAACTTTTTATGTTTAATATTTAGGTTTTATTAATACTACTCTAAGATAATATCACAAAAGTTGGTGCTTGACAGCAATAGGAGAAAAATGGAATGGAAAATACATATGTAGTATTTAACATGTTTATATCTTTATTCAAGAATACATATTAGTATTATTCAGGCTATGGTAATCCATGCAAGTTTTTAGAGATGGGAAAATAAAGAAGCAAGACAAAAAAAACTAGCAATGTATTTCACCTTCATATTATATATCATGTTTGAAAAGACAAGAGTAACACTTGGATCCATTACCTAGTCAGGTCCAGTCTTCCTCTGAATCACCTATTTTACTAGAAGACCCAACAAACTGGAGAAGCTAGTCAAAGGCTATGGACACATTCTCACATATGGATACATTCTGACATAGTTGGGTCTTCACTTTACCGTTAATACTGTCCGTAGCTAGCATCAGTTAGACACTGTTAACAACGGACACAGATCCATCATAAATGCATTAAAGACTCATTGATTTCAATAGGATTTGATCCGTCAGTGTCTGTTTCACCAAACCACCCATCACATGTCCTTTACATTATGTGACATAATAATGCAGGGTGCAGGACTTTTGTGCCTGTTCATAATAATGGACTTATGATGGACATTGTGTCAGTTATTTTTTAACATTAATGTCTATGGCTAATGGACGGTAATGGACAGTTGTCCTTTATACTGTCCATTATTATTGTCCATTTTTTGTCGTACATGCTCAGAAAGAAGAACAATAAACAACAAAGAAGCAAAAAAATGGACAGTATAAAAAAATGGCCATTCATGGAGACTAGCTGATGTTAATGTGTCCTTTTAATGGATCAGGTAAAAAAACGGACAAATTAACATCAGTAAGTGTTCGCTACTGTCCGTTATAATAGACATCCTTTCTTTTTTTATTTTTTGTTAATGGATCCTATCTGAACAGATATACAACATTAGTGTCAACACCCCTTTCTTTTTTATTGATCATTTATTTCCTAATGCAAAATGAAGCAGTTTTCTAAATAGTTTTAATTTAAAATGTCTTATAATTTTGCTGATGTAAGGTCTGTGTAACTGCTTTACATATCTGGTTGTCATATAAGAAAGTCAAAACAACAACAACTAAAAATATAATTCATATTGTTGTTGTTCTTTTCATATTGGTGTATGGAAATATACTAACTATTCAAATATAATTTGTCCTGTAAGACATAAGTAAAAACACAAAATGGAACCTGCCACCTAAAAACTCAATATATGCTAAAACAAAGCAAATTTTTTCCGGAAAGGAGCAATGGTGCCTGAGTCCCCCAGTACGAAACATAGAAAAGAGACTTAACATGTGATGAAGGTAATGAATGAGAAATCCAGAGTTATAAACAAGCTAGAGTGTTAGTACTGTATGTTCTCCCTGTGTTTGTGTGGGTTTCCTCCTACACTCCAAAGACATACTGATAGGGAATGTACATTATGAGCCCTATATGGGACAGTGATCACAATGTTTGTAAAAGCAATATGATGGCGCTATATAAGTAAGTGAAATAAATAAAAGAGCTGGAAAGAAATATATGCTGCAATGTCCATATAAAAATGCTGATTAAAAGGTACCTAAATTATCCAGAAAAAGAGGTTAGCTACATCTGACAGTGCTGTTGGGATCCTTGGCAGAAATACACACCGCTAATAAATGTTACCACAAAATAAGCCCTACATCTGGATACATGGTCTTCTAGTTCCATGTGCCGCTGCTTACACAGCTAATATTATCTGCCTAATGTTTGCCTTATTTCCATGATTGTGTCAGATCTTACAAAATGAGCCCAATCAATATGTGTTGCTTAAAGGATTATCCTTCTAAAAAGTCGAGTTTTAAAAACTTCCCAGCGTGTTTACAGAGTCTCCAGATGTGCAGGAAGAACAGATGGGTAGTCTTATATGTTTAGTATGCCTGATAATAAAATGACCTCACGGTCTATTTAGAGAACATGAGCTGCTATACTTTGGCTGTTTATAGCACTGTTAACATCTTGATAAGCAAACCCAGGCAGTTCAAAGGAAAGATAAAATGAACAAGTGGATAAATAATGGCCAATCCTTGTTGAGAAAATTTACTGTGATGGTCGTATGGTCAATGTAAACACAGATGACCTTTCTATTTGTTTAACTTTTTGTCACTCACAGGAAACATCAGACCTCGCTTCTAGTGAAGCAGAATCTTCCACTGGTGTCTCCAATGGAGACTTCCGTTAACCTATTGGACGCTAACAGGGCAATGACATCGACAAAGATTGCTCACACAACACAAAAGTGAATCAGCGTCCGGTATCCCATTAACTGGTGAAAATATAGTCATTGTGAAATGCCAACCCACTCTCAATTCAGATATCTCAGAACAAATGCCAGATCTGCTCAGAATGAATATAGTCTGGTAATATCCCTCCAGTTCAATTCCAATAGTGGTAGAGAATGCATTATCTATGCTACTTCCCATTACAAAACATTTCAGATCAAGTCCCTGATACTTATTTATCCCATGGTCAGACTTATATGACAGTGAGAACAGTATTGCCTAGTTTTCTAATCATTTATTTGGAAATTTTGCACAAGTTGTGACCAATGTGATCTGAAATGTCACCTATATTTGTTACCGATCTTTCATTTGAAGAAATAAATATCACTGTACTACAAGTGTTGCGTTGAATAGAGGACATGGGTAGAGGGCTATTCACCATTCATGTTCCTGGTTTACATAAAATGCTGATGAACTCACACAGTTCAGCTCAAGATACACATCTAAAATCTTTTATCACAAAGGATAACAGTCCAAAAAGATATTACATAGTTTTTTTTTAATCTCATGTGCTTATTATTATTGTGTTGCTTGCTTATAATATGTAAAGGGAACATGTCATAAGGAATTGGATCCCCCACATACCCACTATGATGTTCTTCTACTTTCCAGAAGTTTCTGTACCATGCATTAAAATACATCAAAATGCTAAAATCCAATGCTTCTAAAGGGTCAGGCTGGCTGTCTACTCCCTTAGTTTGACTGGTTTCCCATAGGCAGGGTACTATTTTATTAACAGCCCCCTCTAGTGCATTATTGCTCACTTCACTGCATACTGTATTTGGGGCATCAGTGAGGCCAAGAAGGAGACTGTCCAGTGTTCAGAGAATGGCTGCACCCCTTTATGGAATATAGGCATTGGAATACAGCATTCAGCATTCTTCTTATATGTCTTATATTCTAAGCCTGTCACTGTGAACCTATTACCATTATGGAAAAAAGGTGGAGAGAGTTTGAGACTGATTCACTTTAATTTATAAACAACATAAAATTAATCACATGAACTGCTATATCTGTAGTACAATGCAGTTATCCTATTATTTTTCATTTCTAGTTTAACAGAACCAAAACCAATAACCAGCAACACAAAAATTACATTTTTATTTAATTGTTGTGGTAGTATTAATATGCCCTAAAATAATGCTAATGTCACATGTCAAAATGATGGATACTACCCAAAATGCTTAAAGCGGTGGGGCCATGAAGATATTTTAACTTGCTTCTAACACTATAAGCTGATTTCTATTAATATTGCCCTGCGCGCCTTGTCTGCTTGCTAGAATAAATGGGCATTTCATAACCAGATTCTGTTAGGAGCAGCACATAAGCACATAATATCTATAGTGTGTTATGTAATAATGAGTCTGTTTTATTAAACTGGTCACCTTCATGCGATCCCTCCGCTATTCAAGATCATTATTTTTTTACTCGCAAAACAAACGTTTCACTTGCCTCCCACACAAGTTGTTTTGTGTAGTTAGTAAAGTATGGCATCTCAAGGCTTATGAAATACAAAGACGACAATAAGCAAAGACCTGACAAAAAGTAAATGCCATAGCTGGAAGGAATGATTGCTATTAAAAGGCAAAACAAGCCGTTTCTTGTCAAATGTTGATCTTGAGAATCACAGTAATGTGTTTCCATGAATGAAACCATCCATTTATGACCAACACCCACAGAACCATCCAATGACTTTGTGTTTATGAAAAACCTTGTGCTCATGTACTCATATACATATACTCATATACAGAAAGTAGAAGCTGATAATGGTACATAACCTGTACAACAGAACAGAGCATATAGTATATCCACTCCTCCAAGCTGCCATGCATGATAGTCATAGTATACAGAGGATGAGCACAGCATTCATATTTCCAATAGTATAAAATAAGGAATTAAAGAAAAAAGAAATTGTTTTATATCTAGAGATACAAGACCTTTGACGTATAATAGAAGCCAACTCTCAACTTAGGAGCTAGAACATCTCAGTGTCTGATACAGTACAGGGGCTACAGTGCTTTTCTGCAATTTCTAAAAAACTTCCTTTCTTCATATATTGTGAATAGAATTGTCACCCGTCTCATTTTGCTAGTTCTATACATGTACCTTTGATTCATAGGCTGCTATGGATTATGTTGATGCTACATAAACAAAGTTCATTATTATATAACTTTAAGGCCTGTGGCTCAACTGTACAGGCCATAATATTGCCATTTGTATCTGCAATACGGTATATTTTTAATTATTATTAGCCTACGTGTACCTACTATTTCATGTGCTCTCAAGTTTGTGAATGTTTACTTTCACAAACTCAAATATTAAGTGTATGAGGATCGTCATAAAAGCATACATTGTAATGTAAGGAAAAACTCCAGGTAACCCTGATACACTGTATTAGGCCTACAGCGGGCCTCTCTTCGGTGCCCTTCAAATATCATTGCAAAGCATCCCCTGATCTTTTCCATCACATAATATACAGAATATACTACACTTTCATAAGAGATTTGGCAGACTTTATTCTATGTGCTGGACCATGTACCGTATGTTGCTATATTTATTTCTTATTACTTTCAAGCATACAGTATAACATTCTAGATAATGCAGAACCCAATAGTCTTTATGGGTGGTTTTTATCTCTACTTGTTTCTAATATATGAAAAACTTAAACGTAATAATAAAAAGTTGTATTAACATAACATGTACATTTCATTTTATTTTACTCTTAGTGTCAACAGGATATAATATCCAGTGCACCAAATGGAACTCTAGATGTCACCCTCCGGCAGTACAGCTCCAACACTGCCAATGGCTGCTAGATTGACAGCACACTAGGCTTATAAATAGTCTCATCAACGATTCAAGCAATAACTTTGCCACACAGAATATATAGTATCTATTCATTTTGTTAAATATCATTGTGTATTTTGCTATAACAAACCTTGCCTACTTAACACACAGATTCCTGACTTTTGAATCAGGAGATAACAGAGCCCATACAGGATTGGCAATCCCAGTGTGTTTGGTATTTGACTGATGTTTTGATATGTGCAATGGACGCCATTTTCCTTGGTTTTTTTTATTTGCCCCATCCTAACAAATAAAATTAACCTTCAAAATAGCCAAGTACCAGTACCAGTACTTACCCTTGGTATGATATTGGGGAAGGGGTCCAAAGTCACATGAAAATACATAATTATAAGATTGGTTGAACTTCAACTTTTGGATTTTGGCCTTGTTGTTTAGTGGTGTTTTTCTCAGATTTTATCAGTATTTTTGTCAAGTTTTGAGGCAGTTGTATTGGGAAAAAAAGCCAGAAAAATGGCTGAAAACCACCAAGACAAAAAAGCCTCCAAAACAACAAATTAGCTCTTTTTTGAAGGGGTTATCCAGTTTTCGTATCGATGGACTTCAATGAGACAGTGCTGCAGTACGTCCACTCACTGCTACAGTTTATATGATAAGTGAGCAGTGCAGCTTGCAGTAGGTATACATTACTGAGAGCCATGCTGTCTCAGTATATGTGATCCATAAACCTCTTTAAGGTCGGGGCACCATGTTGCCAAAATGCAGCATTTTGGTCTTGTCAGTGACACAGTGGCAAAAAAGCTGCACTTAACGATTTTGAAAGTGGATGATAATCTGCATATCCCATCCACATATCGCTGAAAAAAAAATTTTCAGCAGAAAAGCAGCATTTTCAAAAATATTGAGTTTTCAAAAATCGCTGTCATTTTTACCTACAGAAATGCTGGGGTTTTCCATATAGGTATATTAGGGGCAGAACTGTCTCTGAAAACAAGTGATGCATTTTTGGTCTTTTCCATAGTGTTTATTTGCACCAATTCACTGCCTGGGGCTTTAGCCTAAGGCTTTTTTTAATTTAGCAAAAAAACACAAAAAAAACACAGGGTAACACTGGTGTCAGAAGCTTTATAGGATACAGGGTAGATCAACAACTGTATTGTAATATTGCTATTACTCTTTCTTGTATTGGGACCCAGGAATTACCCCGTTATCTTTAACTATTTACAAGTGCTCATTGTAATGAAGTCCGTTTATGTAAGAGCTGTAAATGCCCATTTTTAAAACACATTGCTCTCAATGGGACTATTCACATGTTCCTTTTCTTGGCGATCCATTATATTACTGAAAAATATGACATAGACTATTTTCATCCATTTTAAAGGATCTGCCTTTAGATTCAAATCTATGTGGGATCCGTAAAAATGGAAATTGCATCCATTTTATACTGCCATTTTTTACAGCATTCCTGTTCATGTAATTGTGTTGATTGATTTATAGTGTGATTTTATTAATGAATTTTGTCAATGCATTAATATGGTCCATCAGGCCTCATGGGGGTTTGACAATTGATGGATCTAGCACTGCTTTGCGGTATCTGTTTAGAATGGAAACTATAATGCTTACGTGAACAAAGTCCTTAATTGGTGTAATGGCTTTTTGAATGTGTATACTATGAAATTAATAAAGAACAGATTATTTGGATATACAGTGCCTACAAGTAGTATTCAACCCCCTGCAGATTTAGCAGGTTTATACATTCTGAATTAACTTGGCATTGTGACATTTGGACTGTAGATCAGCCTGGAAGTGTGAAATGCTCTGCAGCAAAAAAGAATGTTATTTCTTTGTTTAATTTTTTTTTAAATTGTGAAAAGTTTATTCAGAGGGTCATTTATTATTCAACCCCTCAAACCACCAGAATTCTGTTTGGTTCCCCTAAAGTATTAAGAAGTAGTTCAGGCACAAAGAACAATGAGCTTCACATGTTTGGATTAATTATCTCTTTTTCCAGCCTTTTCTGACTATTTAAGACCCTCTCCAAACTTGTGAACAGCACTCATACATGGTCAACATGGGAAAGACAAAGGAGCATTCCAAGGCCATCAGAGACAAGGTTCACAAGGCTGCCAAGGGGTACAAAACTCTTTCCAAGGAGTTGGGCCTACCTGTCTCCACTGTTGGGAGCATCATCCGGAAGTGGCAGGCTTATGGAACTACTGTTAGCCTTCCATGGCCTGGACAGCCTTTGAAAGTTTCCTCCCATGCCGAGGCCAGGCTTGTCCGAAGAGTCAAGGCTAACCCAAGGACAACAAGGAAGGAGCTCCGGGAAGATCTCATGGCAGTGGGGACATTGGTTTCAGTCAATACCATAAGTAATGTACTCCACCGCAATGGTCTCCGTTCCAGACGAGCCCGTAAGGTACCTTTACTATCAAAGCGTCATGTCAAGGCTCGTCTACAGTTTGCTCATGATCACTTGGAGGACTCTGAGACAGACTGGTTCAAGGTTCTCTGGTCTGATGAGACCAAGATCGAGATCTTTGGTGCCAACCACACACGTGACGTTTGGAGACTGGATGGCACTGCATACGACCCCAAGAATACCATTCCTACAGTCAAGCATGGTGGTGGCAGCATCATGCTGTGGGGCTGCTTCTCAGCCAAGGGGCCTGGCCATCTGGTCCGCATCCATGGGAAGATGGATAGCACGGCCTACCTGGAGATTTTGGCCAAGAACCTCCACTCCTCCATCAAGGATCTTAAGATGGGTCGTCATTTCATCTTCCAACAAGACAACGACCCAAAGCACACAGCCAAGAAAACCAAGGCCTGGTTCAAGAGGGAAAAAATCAAGGTGTTGCAGTGGCCTAGTCAGTCTCCTGACCTTAACCCAATTGAAAACTTGTGGAAGGAGCTCAAGATTAAAGTCCACATGAGACACCCAAAGAACCAGGATAACTTGGAGAAGATCTGCATGGAGGAGTGGGCCAAGATAACTCCAGAGACCTGTGCCGGCCTGATCAGGTCTTATAAAAGACGATTATTAGCTGTAATTGCAAACAAGGGTTATTCCACAAAATATTAAACCTAGGGGTTGAATAATAATTGACCCACACTTTTATGTTTAAAATTTATTAAAATTTAACTGAGCAACATAACTTTTTGGTTTGTAAGATTTATGCATCTGTTAATAAATCCTGCTCTTGTTTGAAGTTTGAAGGCTCTAACTTATTTGCATCTTATCAAACCTGCTAAATCAGCAGGGGGTTGAATACTACTTGTAGGCACTGTATATACTTAGTAATAGAGATGAGCGAATTTTAAAAAAAATTCAGCCAGTTTGCCACTTTTTTGGAAACAACTCTATTCGATTTGAATTAATTTGCAGCGAATCATGTTAAAAAAACAGCTGTTTCCTGGCTGCAGAGAGTCTGTATAGTGGTGTAGAACACTGTGCCTTGCAGTAACACACATGGGGAGTCCACTGTGGTAGTGAAACAATACTGTGAGTCAGTATGACACAAGGCGTAATAAGACCCCAATCATTTGAATTACACAGGTATGATCTATTGCAAACTTGAAATGAGCAGCAGTATAATGGCAGTCAGTGCAGTAAGATGTAGTAGGATTGTTCTTATTACCCAGGCTGCAAACACCCTAAATGAACCCTGTTCTTCTTCAATACTCTCTATAAATCCCTCCCTATCTTTTCCCTACACTTCTAATGCTCTTTCCCTGAACTTCGATTGAGCAAAATATCAGTTTTCAAGTCTTTTCTACCACTTTCCATAGCATCTGCTGACATCTCTCCCTGCACTAAGTACACTGGAAAAAGCCAGAATCCAAGATGGCGGAGGGTATTTGCAAGTGTGTGACATCTCAGGACTGGCTGGCTGCTGATTGGCTGCACACGTGGCATTGTGAGTGATCCTGCGTTCCCAGAGTTCCTTGCCACATGTCCTGATATAGGCAGCAGCCATTATAGAAAAAAAAATGTGGTTCATTACTACAAAGTGTGAGGAAATCCGATGCGAACCGAATATTTCCTGAAATTTGGATCAAATTCCACTTTGTCAGCTTCGATTCGCTCATCTCTACTTGGTGATGTTTGTCCTCTGTAGAAGGCTCATTTGTAGGTAATTACAGTTATTTGGAGCCCTTAAGGTGTTTTGCATTACAATTTAAGTTTTTTATGATTGGAAATAGCTCTGGAGCCTGAGAGACAACCCTTTAAATACTAATGTTTATGCCCAAGGAGGAAAACAAAAAAGTGCCATTCTTCATTACAAATGATTCCTGAGCTTGAAGGCTATCTCCACCTTACATTTAGAAAATTGTTATGGGAGCTTATAGTAAAATCTAAATATTATTTCTACTTCAATGAACTCCCATTTTCATGTATTCCTTGTCAAGGGTCCTTGAAAACAGAACAACTGTTGAAAAAACATTCTGGTAGCAATTATCCATTAATTATACTAATAGTCTTACAGATCCCATAAAAGAGAATGATGGAACAGAGAGTTGCACAATTAATAGAGGAAATGTCATAATTTGTGCCTGAGCCTGTCATGTCATTCACTAGGCTAAAAAAATCCACAAGCCTCTGCTTTTAGAAAATGTCTACAGTTAAATAGAAACACATACAAAATATTTTTGAAAACTGAAATTATCGTCTTTTCATCTAAACTTGTACTAGCTTAAACTTTCCTTGAAGAACTCACGTCTACCAATTAGGCAGCAAATCACCGAAAAGATCTTCATTCTCTCACAGATGAAAGCTTTGATCTCTAGTTACGTGCCTGCATACATTCATACTGTGTGTGCTATACCTCGGCTTCTTTCACGTTTCCTAATCATTTTCCCAATCCACTTCATACTTTTCCAGTCTGCATATTATTTATTCTAAACACTATTAAAGCTACACTAAGTTTATTATCCTTTGGCCGTCTAAATAAAGTTGTAGCCACTACAACAATGTCATTCTGCCTACACTAATATTCCAATTATGTATTGCTAATGAATGCTAAAGAGGTTATCCAAAGCCTATCCACAGAAATCTATGTTTGTTAGTATCCCCACAGATTAAAGATAGCATGTCTTCCATCTGAATGAAGCAACAGTCAAGCTTGCACACTGCAGTACCATTCACTCTATATGGGAATGTTGGAAATAGTTGAATGCTGTACTCAGATATCATTGACAGTCATGTTGGGTTCACATTACCATTGAAAATGTCCGTTCCTGTCTTCTATCGTAGGATGACAGCAACGGACATTAAAATGTTGCAGAGAATGGACATAGACTGCTTTAGACTGTAAACAACATGTAGGACTTTTCCTTCCATTACAAAAAAACCCCTAAACATGACGGAAGATAGTGTCCATCATTTTGTTTACATTAGCGTCAAAGGGAAAGGACGCTGATCAGTCTGTGTCCATTCTCTGCAACAGTTTAATGTCTGTTTCTATCATTTTATGACGGAATAAAAAAAATAAGAGTTCAATATGTGCAGACTTCATTCATATCGCTAAGGCCTACACCCGCCCACACGTGTCTTCGGAAAATCACCAGAACTGGAAGGAACAAAATCTGCTTTGAAGCTGGAAATGTTAAAAAAGTATCATGCTAACAAATTTAGGTATTAGACAACATGAAAAGCAAATACACCCTTAAACCCGATATATATATATATATATATATATATATATATATATATATATATATCTTGAACGTAGACAACTTGAAGATTACATATGTCTCAATGGGTTATCAATAGCCACATCCACCTTTATATAACTTCAAATAATTTTTTGAAAAAAATGCACTAAAACATATATTTGCACCTAAAACTCCTCTTCAATCGTACACTCACACACATAATACATATAAAATAATCAAGGTGTAGATAACTTATATATACAAACATTAACTTCAACAAGAGCTGGTATTCAAAAAATAAAAGCAATATTTTGCTGTCATTCACTAGTATGTTAAAAATCTATACTGCACCTAGCTAATTGTGACTGTGATACCAAAATCTAACTTTTTAGATATACACCAACCAATTTTATGCATGCAATTTAATAGGGGCTTACATAAGAATATAATTTTCTATCCCCCTATAAAAATTGTAACTTTCATGAATAACTAGAATCTCTATATCTAAATAATGTGATAAGTAAGGCTACTTTCAGATTGGCATAACATGGCCGCTTTATTGCTCACATATTATGGACGGAACCTCTGAAGTTCATGCAGTTCATCATTACTGGTGTTCGAGAGCCATAACTGTAGATCTGATGACCTACTGGAAGTCTAGGTGTTTAATTTATACTTTGGGTGCAAAAAACCCCAAACCACCCGCCATTGTACCCATCTGAAAGCTGCCAAAAACTCAGAGTTTACATGGTGACATTCAATGGGTGAAAACGTGTTATCTGACTGATGGAACTTTTCTGCCTGTCAGAAGTGTTTTATACTTTCATCTCTAGTAACAATTATTATCGCTATTATTTTAGCATGCAATGGATATTGCTAGAGAGGCGGCCGCCGTATTTTACTCTATAAAGATATAAAGGACTATCATGATGATCTTGGTATCATTTTAAACATGAGATTGTCATCTTTAAAATGAATTCAAGATCATCTTCATACCCCAAATGGATCCTGAGTGAATAAAACCCCCCACTAATACTCACCTCTCCTTGCTTTCCTGCTGTCTGGGTCCGGAGTCTTCAGGGGGCTGCAGTAACAATGTGACGTCATAACATCGTGCCTTAAATACGGACTATATGTCACAGATGAAGGAAAGCTTAGCTACACTTTCACATTCGGACCGTTTAATTATACCTGGCTTTTCATGATAAGAGCAGAATGGTTAATATGTTCAGTGTGAAATAAGTAATTGTTTTTTTACTAAGAAACTATTAAATACCAAAAACAATAACTACAAATAATAAGTACAAGTGAAAGAAAGTTATTATTGGTTTTCTACAGAAATAACTTATCGTGAAAACCTATTGCTATTACTACAGCATAATGATTCTTTATCATGCTGTCAGGGAAGTCTGCTATTTATAAAAGTTGTTGCACAATATTTTATATTACATAAAGGCTGCGAGACATGGATGATAAAGATCAAAGTAATATTGCTAAGGGTACCAGCAGAGAAAGGGAGAACAATGTTAAGCACCAATGTTTCAGTGAACAAACTGTACCAGATAATAAATTAATGAAGCCAACATGTAGTATGAGAGCTGAGACATAGCAGATTCTAAAAAGAGTATACTAGTTCCCCTATAGTCTGCATATAGTACAGCTGAGCAAATACAGTAGATGGAAGTTAATGAGATGCAACTTAGCTATGTACAGATGTATTCCTAAGCCATCCATGTGTTCAACCATGTAAATATCAACAGCTAAGGTCGGTGTTATAACAGGGCACGGTAACTATGAGGAACCTGCACTTCACTGCACGAACACCAAAGAAATTTACAAGGGTCAAGGTGGGTCAGGTGTCTTTTTGTGGAGACTGCCATATCAACATAAGTAGGATTAAGCCCTAACCATTTCATGCCATACATGTATGGTTCATAGTTGGTCATTGGTGCCCACTGAGGAGTACCATGTGCAGGGTCTTTTCTGTTTTACACAGACATCTCTGATCATGGGTATTTAAACCCTCAACTTATATCGTCAAATGTGATCATGTCATCTGAGCGGTTGAGAAGATTGTCACTTTTACTAATTGAAAGACTCCCACATGGTGAGATTGCGAGATCTGTTCAGTTGTTATGGTAGTCTGGATGCTTCTAAAGGCTCACAGGACTATCATAGTAATGTAGTGATTTTACCATAGATTGCAATATAGTAGTATGGGGGGATTCAGGAAAAAAATTAATTCCTATCACCCCTATTTCCCTAAAATATATATTTATTTTTTTTCAAAAAAGTCACAATATGACAACACAAATAAATTATAGTTTGACAAAGTTTCAAGTTTTTGAAGTTTAAAGTTTGAAATTTTCTTCAAAAGATTTTTATAGGGAGTCTGTTACCAGGTTGAACCTCATTAAACCAATAAAAATGGGAGGGTCCAATAAAAAGGGGGTTGTATACCATGTGGAGGCCAAAATAGAGTCCTGTCCCATGTGGAGGCCAAAAAAGTGGGTTGTATACTGAGATGAGGCAAAAAAAAAAAGGGGGGGGGGTTATACTATGCAGGGCCTAAATTAGGGGATTTTTTTAATCTTCAAAATGGGGGGGCATGTCCTACAATTTTAATTAGGGGGGCCAAAAAATCATGCAACCAGGGTGGGTATCTTTTTTTTTTTTTTTGGGGGGGGGACTGCCTTTCTATAGTTGACCTCAGGCAGCAGAGAGGCGACATTCATCCTATGTTTTTTGCCACAGCATTTTTCATTTAATGTTTGCTGCATTTTTGTCTGCGTTTTTTTATTCCCTTATAGACTTACAGGGGAAACACTGTGTTTCTGCAACATGGGGCCTCAGGCTGAAGGAGGCAAGGTGTAAAACATAATACAAACAGTAAAGGAAATGTGTCATACGAAACAGTAAACACGGTAAACGCAGCATAAAAACTAAATACACAAAAAATGGATTGCATTCACTCTCCACCCTATTATGAGTTTGTTTCGCAGTTTCCTAGTACATTGTACAGAATATTGAATGGTACCATTATGAAGTACATTTTGTAAAAAAAAAAAAAAAGAGTCCTCATATGACTCATATGGGTAGCAAAAAAAAAAAAAAAAAAACATAAGGGGGGTAAAGGGCACTAAAGTGTCTAAACAAATAAAATATAATAAATACTTCTCTATGTGACACCACACGTCATCTTTGAATTTTAATTTTTCTTTCTCTTTTTTTTTCTTATATTATAGTTATAGAGCATAAAAAATAAATTAGAAAAGCAATATATTCTTCTATCCCCCCTTTAATGCTATTGCACATGAGCCAGGAAACTTAGGAAAGGAAGGCAGCATTTAGTCTGTACACCTTTTGTCTATATAGTGGATGTGGTCAATTTATTGGGAGGAATCCCCCAAGTAACTGATACAAACATTAATGCCAGCAGTAGCACACAGTGAAAGCAGCTAGCTGTATCTCACTAACTCACAGTAACAACAATACAATCCACTACAGCTACCCAGGGACAGTCACACAACTTTTCCAAACTGTACTTTATACCCTGTATTTCCCTCTTTCTATATAACTGCAATATTATACATGTTTACCTTTTAGGAGTTTTGGACAGGTTAATAATAGAGATGAGCGAACACCAAAATGTTCGAAGTTCGAAATCCGATTCGAACAGTCGCTCACTGTTCGACTGTTCGAACAGGTTTCGAACCCCATTATAGTCTATGGGGAACATATACTCGTTAAGGGGGAAACCCAAATCCGCCTCTGGAGGGTCACCAAGTCCACTATGAAACCCCAGGAAATGATACCAACACCCTGGAATGACACTGGGACAGCAGGGGAAGCATGTCTGGGGGCATATAAGTCACTTTATTACATGGAAATCCCTGTCAGCTTGCGATTTTCGCAAGCTAACTTTTTCCAATAGGAATGCATTGGCCAGCGCTGATTGGCCAGTTTACAGAATTCGGCCAATCAGCGCTGGCTCTGCCGGAGGAGGTGGAGTCTAAGATCGCTCCACACCAGTCTCCATTCAGGTCTGACCTTAGACTCCACCTCCTCCGACAGAGCCAGCGTTGATTGGCCGAATTCTGTAAACTGGCCAATCAGCGCTGGCCAATGCATTCTATTGGCGTGATGAAGCAGAGCTGAATGTGTGTGCTGAGCTCAACTACGCCGGTGGTGTAGCCAGGAGTTCAGTGCACGGCCAGCTCTGCTATGCCGGAGATTGAACTCTCAACTACACCGGTGGTGTAGCCAAGAGTTCAGTGCACGGCCAGCTCTGCTATGCCGGAGATTAAGCAGAGTTGGACTCCACAGCAGTCTCCATTGTGGTCCGATCTGAGATGTAGCAGTGTTGACAGCATCAGCACGGCTACATCTCCGGATGGAGTGTGCGCTTGAACCCTTGTGCACACTCAGCTCTGCTACATCAGAGCCGAGGGTGCACTTGAACCCTTCTGCACCCTTGGCTCTGCTACATCAGAGCCAAGTGTGCGCTTGAATCCTTCTGCACCCTCGGCTCTGCTACATCAGAGCCGAGAGTGCACTTGAATCCTTCTGCACCCTCGGCTCTGCTACATCAGAGCCGAGGGTGCACTTGAATCCTTCTGCACCCTCGGCTCTGCTACATCAGAGCCGAGTGTGCGCTTGAATCCTTCTGCACCCTTGGCTCTGCTACACCACCGGAGCGCACGGCTAACTCTGCTCAATCTCCGGCATAGCAGAGCTGGCCATGCACTGAACTCTCGGCTACGCCTCCGGCGTAGTTGAGAGTTCAATCTCCGGCATAGCAGAGCTGGCCGTGCACTGAACTCTTGGCTACACCACCGGCGTAGTTGAGAGTTCAATCTCCGGCATAGCAGAGCTGGCTGTGCACTGAACTCTCGACTACGCCACCGGCGTAGTTGAGCTCAGCACACACATTCAGCTCTGCTTCATCACGCCAATAGAATGCATTGGCCAGCGCTGATTGGCCAGTTTACAGAATTCGGCCAATCAACGCTGGCTCTGTCGGAGGAGGCAGAGTCTAAGGTTGGACCTGAATGGAGACTGGTGTGGAGCGATCTTAGACTCCGCCTCCTCCAGCAGAGCCAGTGCTGATTGGTCGAGTTCCGTACTCTGGCCAATCAGCGCTGTCCAATGCATTCCTATTGGAAAAAGTTTATCTCCCAAAAATCACAATTACACACCCAATAGAGCCCCAAAAAGTTATTTTTAATAACATTCCCACATAAATAAAGGTTATCCCTAGCTATCCCTGCCTGTACAGCTATCCCTGTCTCTTAGTCACAAAGTTCACATTCTCATATGACCTGGATCTGAAATCCACTATTCGTCTAAAATGGGGGTCACCTGATTTCGGCAGCCAATGACTTTTTCCGTTTTTTTTTCAATGCCTCCGGTGTCGTAGTTCCTGTCCCACCTCCCCTGCGCTGTTATTGGTGCAAAAAAAGCGCCAGGGAAGGTGGGAGGGGAATCAAATTTTTTTGGAGTTTGCCACGTGATGTTTGATTCGAATCGAACACATCGAACAGCCTGATATCCGATCGAACATGTGTTCGATAGAACACTGTTCGCTCATCTCTAGTTAATAACAATTCTAATAGCTATTTTGAACACCAGACCTCACTATTGCCTTGATACTATATGTATATGTACTAAATATCATGACAAACCATGTCAGATTTGCTTTTCATGGTCCAGGGAATGCTGAGTAGCATACCAGATAATGTTGTAATAGTGGCTGTTAAATAATAAATGAAGTAATGAAATATAAACAAAATTTACTTAATCTAGAGTTGTGGAAAAGTTGGTTAATATAGAATGAAGAGATGTGATAAGGAATACTGAATACTATTTTTACCTACAAAAATGTACATCCATATCGCTGCACCTGGCTATATCTCTTCCCTTTTCACCCTCTAGCAACCTAACTGTCCTCTCCATTCTGCTAATGACCTTAGACCTATGTGATCCAAACATCCCACTCCAGTCTTCAAGACTTTTCTTGAGCTGCACTGGTGCTCTAGAATGCTTTACCCGAGGGGTAGCATGATGGTTCAGTGGTTAGCACTGCAGCCCTGGAGTCCTGAGTTCAAATCCTGCCAAAGGACAACATCTGCAAGGAGTTTGTATGTTCTCCCTGTGTTTGCGTGGGGTTCCTCCCCAAAGACATACTGATAGGGAAAAATGTATATTGTGAACCCTTTATGGGGGTTCAGCTATATTTCCTGTGATATCATGCTAGAGCAGTGGTTCTTAACCAGGTTTCAATCGAACCCTAGGCCATATGCACGGTTCATTTTGTGTATCAGTAAAAAAACATAAACCTATGTCTTGAATTTGGAAAAAAATCATATTTGATTTATCACTAAAGAAGGGTTCGGTGAATGTGCATATGAAACTGGTGGGTTCGGTACCTCAAACAAGGTTAAGAACCACTGTGCTAGAGCCTGTAGCTGGTCTCCAGCTGGATACATGAGGCACTGCCAAGTCTATGTCGGCAACATTTATGCTAAACTACTCAGACTGCATAACTAGATTGGAGTTCTAAAATAAGGGGTTTTAGAAGTTATACTAATAATCTAAAAATCACATTGTTGTATTGTACAACATTGAACTGTTCCCACTTTTTTTTCCAGGAATCTCTCCTTTACTTGCCTTTCATCCCATATTGCCCAATTTCTCTGCCTCACAAATAATGTTTTACTAAATTGTTTAACTGCATCCAGAAATCATTTCATGGGATTACATCAATCTCTTTTCTTCATTTTGCTTGAAAATGTAATTCTAATTAAATTCACTTGAAACAAAATGTATCAATCACTTGGATGATTGAACAGCGACCTTGCAATTAAAATTTACAGTTTTAATATTATGATTTGCAAACTGACAATGACTAGAGATTTTTCTTACAATTATCCGTCCTTTGAAATGGTCACAGCTATAATTGCGATTGTCTGTCAAATGAATGCAAATAGCATTGAAAGAGCATGTAGAAAATTTGATAGAAGACTACTTATATATTACTTATTGATTTGCTTGAAAGAATAATTATATGCCTTGGAAAACTAATCTGAGCTAAATGAAGTTTGGTCACACATAGTTTTAAGAAAATTGCCAACTACTCAACTGAGACCAAACTTAGTAGACATATTTAACTTTAGTTGAGGACATCAATATTTTTACAGTGCAGATATTGCTTTACATATCTAAATAATTCTGAGCTCCAAAATTTTTTTGGATAAGGCATGACATTAAGAAACCAGGTTAACTTCACTTTCAGTCCCTTTGCATTCTTTTAGTTTCATTATGATATGACAAATCTGTACATCCCATCTTAAAATATCACCTGTAATGCTGTCATTGTTTAGCTACTAGAGATGAGCGAACACTAAAATGTTCGAGCTTCGATATTCGACTACTCGAATCAAATATCAAACCCTATTATAGTCTATGGGGGCAAAATGCTCGTTTCAGGGGTAGGCAACGTTCGATCAAATTATACTTACCAAGTCCACGAGTGAGGGTCGGGCTGGATCCTCCGGGCAGTCTTCTCCTTGCAGCATCCCCGCGGCATCTTCCGGCTCTTCATTCACTCTGCCAGACATCGGGCCTGGGCAAAGCCGACTGCGCATGCCCGCACTACAAGTGGATATGCGCAGTCGGCTCTGCCCAGGACCGATGCCTGGCAGAGTGAATGAAGAGCCGGAAGACGCCGCAGGGAAGCTGCACGGAGAAGACTTCTAAAGGTAGGAGAAGAACCAGCGTTGATTGGCCGACTGTATAGCATTCGGCCAATCAATGCTGGTTCTGCATCGAACTTTTACATTCGAATAGTGAGTGGTACTCGATCGAGTACGAATATTTCGAATACCATAGTATTTGATCAAATACCTACTCGATCGAGTACTACTCGCTCATCTCTAGTAGCTACTGACATTGTGCTCCTCCCAATGGTCATTGCCATCAGATTACTTACCAGTCTGGACATTCTGCTGTTTCTGACTCATTCCCAACCTCCAAACCTGTGGTGCTTGACCTGTTTCCTTTCTCCCGGATATCGCACCAATGATGCCGAGTTAGACCAGTTTGGTGGACCCACTAAGTTAACATATGATCAACCAAGTAAATAAAAAGGGGTAGCTCTTTTGTTCCAAATGAATATATTTGCTTATATACTCTACTAGGGTATATGGATGACATTCAAAGAAATTTAGAGACTCATAACCTCACTTTTATAGACAGGGCATCGTGACTCCTACTAGGGAGATCTAGTCTAGCTTATAGCTTATATGCCATCGATTTTCATAGAAAAATATACTATATGTGTGACTTCTCACATCTTCCTTAATTGATATCAGTTGATGGAAAAACTCTCTTGAAGGGCTATTTCCATATTATATTATTAAGGCAAACGGCTAGGGAATTCTCGGGGGCTCAACTTTTTCCCTGCACACCAGTACTCCAATTTGGCTGCTTTGCAATGAATGTGGACAACAACATTTGAATGATGATCAGTGGGGATCCAAGAAATAAGCTATCACTTCTACTATATGAGGGTACACCCTCTTCCCAAAGAGTCATTTCTAGTTCTGCAAGATCTATTTAGCTAGTCTGCCTCAGATTACAATGTCCTACTACTGTGTCAGGTTTCACTCTAAGGTTACAAAGGCAACAGTAAAGGTGGTGCCACACCAAGACAGAAGTTGGTTGAAGGCTGCATCTTCATTGATCAAGTGATCACCAGGTGAATGGTTGTTATGTTGCCCTAGCAATAGACAGTTATTCCATTCTTGTGGTTACAAGTTTTTGGCCTTTCATGTTTGACAACACTGGGCATAGAATAATAGGATGTACAATAGCATTCTTTCACAGAAAGACCACTTGTGGACTTTTAAACAGTCAGCGTCTTTCCCTACAATGATGGTTAATGAGTTATCAGATAATATGATTCCTCCTTACAAAACATTGCTTAGGTTCAATCCATCATCCATTTTAATCAACTTTAGAATATGCTGTATGGTCACCTTTTAACTACATTATGAAGAAGTGTCCTCCAACAACCAAAACAGTGGTTCCATAGATATGGAAAGCGCCAGCTGTAATGATATGTATGATGGGGCTGTGCTAACAAAGCAAAAGTATATGTCAGGATCAAATGAAACACATTATAACAAAATATGCAGTTTGGTGGAAAAACAGTAATATATCTTTTTAGTGCTTGACTTATATTTTATAACATTGTATTTTATTATATGATGAGTATTTTACAATAAACAAAGTAACCATATGGTTGAGTTAAGGAATACACATAGTAAATCTTTATCCAACAGTGAAACTTTTCAGCGTATTACAGAGACCTCTATGATCCGGTTCACATCTGCGTTCGGTATTCTGTTCGGAAAGTCCACTTGGGGACCCCCGAAACAGAAACCTATAAGCAATAAATAGCAGTCAGCTACGAAACCACATGGGCCCTATAGAAGATAATAGTGTCCATGGGATTTCTGCTCAAATCATGTGGAGAGAAGTACTGCAAGCAGCACTTTTCTCTCTGCATGTTTCCTGCGGAAACCACACGGACCCCATTATAGTCTATGAGGTCTGTGTGGTTTCCTAGCTAACCGCTTTTTAATGCTTATAGGTTTCCGTTCTGGGGGTTCCCAAGCGGAACACAGATGTGGACTGGGTGTATCAACAACAATGTGGGATCAAGCATACTTTATAGCCATGTTTGGGTCCAGGCTCGTCAACACAGGCTTTAGTATATTTCAGAATCCTGCTTGACGAAAAGGCCTACTAAAGCAAATTGTATTCTGTACTCCTAAACTGACTACACGTTTCTAAACTGAACTAAAAATAAAGATTTGGATATTATTACTAGAGTTGATTGAAAATTCCTATTGCAGACCCATATTTACTTTCTATAAGAAAATGGAGGACTTGCAGATTTCTTTTTTACCCTCCACAATCACAGAAGGAAAATATGGATTCATAATAGGAAATGTCTTGGCATGTAGGTATAGCGGAATTTTACCATTTACTATAGAACAGAAATTTATTAACTACACTGACATTATACATTATGGAACAAAAAAACAGACAACACAAAATGTCTTTTATTCATAGTACACACAGAACGCCATAAGAAATGTAATGATAATATTACAAATCACAAAAAAATTAAGTTAATAGGATTATTTAACACAGACCATAATTATCGAAACTTATCATAAAAGCAATAATAAATATCGTTAGCCTTTTTAGTCTTCTCAATAGACCCTACCTCCTTTGGTGTAGCTGGAAGGACTGGAACCTTGGGGTTAAGCTGCAGCTGAGCCTGCTTCTTCTGTCTCCTGCTGGCCCTACCTCTTCTGAAAACAGGTATTAAATCATCAGAGGAGACGGGGCTAGCATGAGACAGAGGGAACCTCCGAGCTGAAGTGACCCCAACCAACAGCTGCACTGGATGAGGTAGGGGATCTCCTTTTATTAGTAATACAATATCATAATGGCTTCTTGTACTTTGCAGTTCTTCTAAAATGTTACAGCTCATTAAAAGACATCTACAAAATTAACTAAATAAGAATAGTTAATGAGAATAAGAGTTAACGCTTTAAAACCCAAAATTACGATGGAGAGAAGTGTAGATTGCCTCATATGATACTGACGATGCAAAGGTTAAAAGATAATATAAGAAGTTAAAAGTTAAATCCAGGAGGAGTCATCCTGAATGCTTTCTCCTCTAGGAAATGACTTTATAGCTGCTATAACTCTACCATATAAATGACTAATAAATATCTACTATTGGACCTGACCCCTGTATAAATAATGACAAGTAAACCCTATTCTTCTATCAAAGGGAGAATTTCCTGTGCCAGTCTTAATTCCTTACCATACTGGAGTGAGATGGGCCTGGTTTATGAAGAGGCTTGTACCATCTTGTGAAGTCCCATGCACAGGACTGCTTTAACCATAGGTCAAAGGGTACATTTGTATTAGATTGTCCTGCATTTGGGTGCTGTCCAAAGGTTTCAGGAAACAGGTCCCTATTCAAATCTGCCTGCATTAAGGAAAAATATAGGGTTGCATACAATGGAGCAGTAGAGAGCTATCAACTATATACTCCACAATTCAGATATGGACTAGTGCTGTCTGACGCAGGGAGTCACAAAGACCGATGAACAGAGAGCACTAAAGCCGGAGCCTGCAAGCAGCACCAAGGGAATGAGGCTAGGTGAGTAGGCTTTTTTGTTTTATGTATTATATTATTACAAGGGGCACTGGGGGGGGGGGGGGGTCAGCTTAATGTGTTATGGGTCCCACTCAGGGGACCTTCTAAATAAATAAATATGTTATATGTCAAGGACTGGCATAGATTTCACATATAACTCATACCAATTTTCTGCCCTGCAGAAAAAAAGTGATGTCTTGAAAACTGGTGTAAATTAACACATAAAACTTAGTAAATGCCCCCCAATATTTGTAATATTCTAAGTATATTTAAACTAGTTCTAGATATATCTACTTTAGTCCATTATCACATTAGCAAACTGAAATACAGTGAAAAAATATATAGCTAATAGACACAAAACATGTCATCCTCAACATTTTAGCCTTATTTACAGTAGAATTGATTTATTTATTGATTTATTATTGGATATATAGATTAAATAGTGACATATGAATATATTTGACTGATAACTTTTGATCTATAATTTTTTCTAGTGTCTCACAGAAATGGAGTGACGGTCTACCAAAAAAGCGCCCCCATCCTTTGTAATCAATAGGGGTTCCAGCAGTTGGACCTCACCAATGTTTAACTATTAACGTTCACCAATAGGATGCTGCCCTACACCGTATTACATTATCACCGCTGATAGAAAGTAATTGACATACCCTACTGACAACTGAAATGGTAATATGCAACAGACATAGGTACATCAAAAGAGCTGGCCAGTCTTTGCTAGATGTCTAGCTAATACAAATGTAAAACATGCTCATGGGAATTTCGTGACATACAAATGAGATGACAGAGCCTTCATTATTTTTTATAGTAGACAAAACATCAAAATGAAAGGGCTTATACTCTACTATATCTACTATGATAACAGCAATACCTAATCCAAGCTTCAGAGGACATTTTGAATCACAGATATCTAGCAGATAATGTAATGTAATGTAATGATGGGTTCATAGGCAAAAGCTCCATTAGGTACATTATGACTCACTAACTTGAAATGTATTAACCTTAAGATTACCTGAACTGTTGGCCTCTTGTATATGGAAGCATCAGCTAATCCCAGAAACAGATGGTATCTTTGGCCTTAAGGGACCAGGAAACAAAAATGCTTAGCCTCTGACATAGGAGCTTACAATGACAGCATCCTACATTCAAGTTCATCAGAATATGAAGACTTTGAAAGTGTGAGTTCAGCAAAAGAAGTAGAAATACTATACATCTAAATGAAAACTAGTACATTGTGGGTTAATGTATGCATTGTGCAAGGGCACAGGCTATGATTGTAACTTGCCAACTCTACTAGAGAACTCTGTAGTCTGATCCTGAAATCATAGTCCATTCAATGGTAATGTATGATTCTATAGTACCAACTCTACTAGAGAACTCTGTGTAGTCTGATCCTGAAATCATACTCCATTCAATGGCAATGTATGACTGTAACTTACCAACTCTACAAGAGAACTCTGTGTAGTCTGATCTCGAAATCATAGTCCATTCAATGGTAATGTATGATTCTATAGTACCAACTCTACTAGAGAACTCTGACCACAGACCACAAATCTCTTTATCCTCAAGTTTGCATAAACTTGAGCCACAAACATAAAAACATTACAGTATTTTTATTGTGCCCAGGGATTTTTGGTTGAGAGGGGTGCTGTATCTCCTTAGGAAGACTGCCTCTGCAGGCCAGTTTTTGTCTACCTGCCTTCCAAACACCATAACCTTTTACATTTTTCATTCACAGAGCTATATGAGCTCTTAATGTTTGTGGGAAAAATTGTTCTTCATGATGCTACCATTTATTAGTCTGTACAATGTACTGGGAAGCTGGAAAAAATCAGAATGGGGTTGAAATGGAGAAAAAGTGCATTTGTACGACTTTCTTACAGGCTTTGTTTTTACAGTGTTCACTGTGCAGCCAAAAATGACATACCATCTGTATTCTAGTTTTCAGGTATGATTTTGGGGATATAAAATTTATATGGTTTTATTTATATTTTAACCTCTTAACAAAAATGAAAAACTTTTCAAAATTCTTTTTCTAAAAGTCGCCATATTCTGACACTGGAACTTTTTTTTATATTGCTGTGTATGGGGATGCATATAGCGTTTTTAAGGGCCAGATGTACTTTTTAGCTATAACATTTTGGTGGAATGTCTATTGTTTTGAACACTTTTTATAAAAATTTTAGCAGTGGTGAAATATCAAAACAATGGCCGTTTGGCATTTGCAAGATGCATAAAGAGCCTGCCATACAAATTAAGGCCAGACAAACCTTCTAGCTGTCATAGCAATAGATCTCTGGCCCTGTTTCTCATTCCAGGTGATCATGATACTTGGAAAAATTGCACCTTGGTCAGCTTTGGCAGAGACGCTGGGGGCCTTAATGCTCACAATCAGTGCGAGCACTAATCGCAGGTATTAGCATTGGGTACAATACAGCAGAGCCCAGCGGCTATGGCAGCCACTCAACTCCTGAGTGGCTGCTTTATTTAAATACCCAACATCTGCCCTACTGTTACGGATGTCGGGAAGGGGTTAAAGGGAGTTGTACCTTTATTTTCAAACTGGAGCATGTAGATTTTGAATAAAATGACTTTTCCTCTTTAGCTTCAGCATCTTCCGAGAGCACAGGGGGTGTTTTGTTTCTTCACAGAGTACTGCCGCGTCAGCACTGGATCCTGCCTATTTATCGTAAGGCGCCCTAGTTGTCGCCCTTGTCTTCATGCTAATTACATTACTCCTATGTCCTAAAGTCCTCTTATGTTTAAATCCCACACATGTGCAGTATGCTTGGCCACTTCGGGTTGCAGCCGAGTGTACTGTGGATGTTCCGTGAGCCACCTTGGATTTCCAAATAAAACAGCATACCCAGCATGCCCAGTACACTCTTGTAGTTCTATGAGCTACTGAACTCACTTTATTCAAAATCTACATGCTGAATCTTGAAAGTAAAGGTACTGCTGGAATACTCTTTATAAAGAATACAATACAGTGTGATTAGTTAAATGCTCTTGAAATGGTAGACTCTCTTTAAGATGTACGAGCAATACGTTCTTTTCTGGCAACTCTGGGTAAGGAATACAAATAAGACCTGATTAGTGAAAAAGAGGAATTTGCTCTAAGAGCCACCTATTAGAATGTAGCTCCCAATTGATTAATACCTGAAGGGCATATTCTGGAAATACATGACTCATCCAGAAGGAAGGTTCCCATCCACAGATGTTTGTAGATTGTTGCCTCTTATCACTGCAGAGTTGGGTACTAGCTGGCTGTGTGCGAGGTCTCGGTATGGGTCAGAAGGGGTAATGGCTCTTATTAGGGAGCGATTGGTACAGGGACTTATTAAACTATGCATTCCCTGCTAAGAATTCTGGGTAATGAATACTAATAAGACCTCATCTGTGAAACAGAGGAATTTGCTCCTCACTCCACCTATTGGGAATCCTGGGAA
Organism: Leptodactylus fuscus; assembly: GCF_031893055.1. Lineage (NCBI taxonomy): Eukaryota > Metazoa > Chordata > Amphibia > Anura > Leptodactylidae > Leptodactylus > Leptodactylus fuscus. The sequence goes on along the minus strand of NC_134265.1, from coordinate 224,074,636 downwards.
AGAATATTTAGATGTGTGTTCCCGGATGGTAAAAAGGAAAACTATTATTTGAATAGATTTTTTCTGGTGGTAATTTACATTGTTTCAAAAATTTCCATATACAAAATATCAGTGAAAATAAGTTGTATCTGTGAATAAAATACAGTCCTATGAAAAAGTTTGGGCACCCCTATTAATCTTAATCATTTTTAGTTCAATTCAAGTTCAGTTAAGTTAGATGGTCGCCGAGCATGGACAGCCCGCTTCAAATCATCCCACAAATGTTCAATGATATTCAGGTCTGGGGACTGGGATGGCCATTCCAGAACATTGTAATTGTTCCTCTGCATGAATGCCTGAGGATTTGGAGCGGTGTTTTGGATCATTGTCTTGCTGAAATATCCATCCCCGGCGTAACTTCAACTTCGTCACTGATTCTTGAACATTATTCTCAAGAATCTGCTGATACTGAGTGGAATCCATGCGACCCTCAACTTTAACAAGATTCCCGATGCCGGCATTGGCCACACAGCCCCAAAGCATGATGGAACCTCCACCAAATTTTACAGTGGGTAGCAAGTGTTTTTCTTGGAATGCTGTTTCTTTTTGGACGCCATGCATAACGCCTTTTTTTATAACCAAACAACTCAATTTTTGTTTCCAAAATGAAGCTGCCTTGTCCAAATGTGCTTTTTCATACCTCAGGCAACTCTATTTGTGGCGTACGTGCAGAAACGGCTTCTTTCTCATCACTCTCCCATACAGCTTCTATTTGTGCAAAGTGCGCTGTATAGTTGACCGATGCACAGTGACACCATCTGCAGCAAGATGATGCTGCAGCTCTTTGGAGGTGGTCTGTGGATTGTCCTTGACTGTTCTCACCATTCTTCTTCTCTGCCTTTCTGATATTTTTCTTGGCCTGCCACTTCTGGGCTTAACAAGAACTGTCCCTGTGGTCTTCCATTTCCTTACTATGTTCCTCACAGTGGAAACTGACAGGTTAAATCTCTGAGACAACGTTTTGTATCCTTCCCCTGAACAACTATGTTGAACAATCTTTGTTTTCAGATCATTTGAGAGTTGTTTTGAGTAGCCCATGATGCCACTCTTCAGAGGAGATTCAAATAGTAGAACAACTTGCAATTGGCCACCTTAAATACCTTTTCTCATGATTGGATACACCTGGCTATGAAGTTCAAAGCTCACTGAGGTTACAAAACCAATGTTGTGCTTCAGTAAGTCAGTAAAAAGTAGTTAGGAGTATTCAAATCAATAAAATGATAAGGGTGCCCATACTTTTGCACCGGTCAAATTTTGGTTTAATGCATATTGCGCATTTTCTGTTAGTACAATAAACCTCATTTCAATCCTGAAATATTACTGTGTCCATCAGTTATTAGATATATCAAACTGAAATGGCTGTTGCAAACACCAAAATATTTAGAACTAAAAATGATTAAGATTAATAGGGGTGCCCAAACTTTTTCATAGGACTGTATGTTTATCAAAACTGCAATCTAGCTTTAATTTTCATTTTAGATAAATTCGAGCTATAAAAAGTATTGGTTGTAAAGGTGGACTTTTTAAAGAAATTCCATGCAAATGCTTGTGCTGTTTTACGCCTAATGTAAGTCCTGAAGGGAAACATGACATGTGCATTTCAAAGACAAATCCCTACTCTAAGCAATAAGCCCTCTGGCCCTAAACTACACATATAACAGGGTATTAGTATTGCCCACAGTGCTTATTTAAACATTTTCAATCCTTTTGGCAGAAAATGTAGGAGTAAGATTGCATAAATTTATGTTTATATACTTTATATGACTATTTAATATTTTGTATACATTTATGATTCCATGTTATTTAGCTGACTCTATAGATGTGTAGTGTGCTTAGACAAATGTAGTAATATAGTATAAAGCTATATAAACTCATCATGGAATACAGGTGTCTCAACTCTATAATGTAAGTTGAATACTATCTGTCTTACCGGCTTACATCAACATGGAGTACCCAGACTCTCAACAGCTTACTGTATATGCATTGAATCAAGGAGATTTATGATAGTGTAGTCATTTCCTAGAAGGGATTTTTTTCAGTTCTGAGGTTTTGTCAATCTAGTGTATTATATCTGTGGATTAGAATCTTCCCTCTCTCATCCGAGTCTTTTATCAAAAAGTTTAGACATCTGTTCTGACAGCTTGTAAACCAAGGATAATACATCCAGAAAGCCTCAGCCTTAGGTGCTCTGTACTGTACAACATCAACCTGACAATGATATAGTTCTCTTGTAAGATATTTATTGCTTTATTCTAACTAATATTCACTGTATTCTTACTGGGTTAGAAAAGAAAACTTAGTTTCTCTTATTACTTATAGTATACAGTTTTATCATAATTAAATGGGGATTCTCAGCCACATTATTAAGCTGCATGGTCAGAAGAGTTTAATTTACAACACTAGGGCTCATCCACACAATCATATTGGAATTCTGTACAGTCATACAAGTCTATGGGCCCTTGCTGTCCATATATATATATATATATATATATATATATATATATATATACATATATACTGTTAATTGGACTAAGTGTTATTTAGGTATTCTATCTTTGTTTTGTTCAAGGATTGGGAGACATAAATTTTAAGTCATAAGTTATGCTGGTGTAACACCTGTAAAACCACCAGACCATATAAAATTCAGCCCCAGCCCAAGTGCAGTAGTTTTATAGTTCCCTACAGGAATAGATTCACATGTAATTTTTACAGCAATTTCTACACAGACAAAACAAAGACAATGTTTATATAGTAAGTAAAGATTCAATTTGCATAATGTATTGGCATACAATTGGCAGTATACAACAAGACTAAAAAAAAGTAAAAGGAAACAAAGTGGAACAGATAAACTAATACTGTGTAACTTTTAGACAATGTGAACTTTGACTAGGAAGTCTAAATTTTTCAGTGCCAAATTCTGCTTGAAAATCTGTTGTGCTTTCGGACTCTCTAGTCTAATTTTACACCAGTTATTAGTTGGCTTAACTAAATTTTGCCACATTGTCTGAAAATGTGGTGCATTGAGCAGAATATTGTTGAGCTTCTTCCCCTTCAAACAAGCCTCACCCACCTGCCGAATGAAGCATAGAAAATGCTAGAAAGTGTCTAATGCTAAAGCCCAATTTGCGAAAACACAGCAGAAAAAAACCCACAGCTTTTTAGAGTACCAGCAAAGTGATATAAATTGTATTAATTCTTTAAGGACAGGGCGTAGTTTGTACCTTAATGCTCGGCGAACACCTTAGGCACATTTTCTGATTTCTTAGTGACATCCCAGTTTCCGGAATTGGAACATCACTAATAGTTCCCAACCCTCCCGGACAGACCCCATTATACTTACCTGTCTTTATGTCCTCTTTTTCTGGACATGAAGTGTCACTTCCTTCAGGGGGGCCCCTAGTTAGTTAGTTAGATAGGGCTTGTAGTCTTCGGGCTAACTAGGCAAACAGGAAGGGTGTATGAGAGAGGGAGGGGGAGGGAGTGAGAGGAGGATTTGATTTTTTATTTTTTTTTTTAAATGTAGATTGTGAGCCCCACATAGAGCTCACAATGTACATTTTTTTTCCTATCAGTATGTCTTTTTGGAATATGGGATGGAAATCCATGCAAACACGGGGAGAACATACAAACTCCTTGCAGATGGTTTTTTGCCCTTGGTGGGATTTGAACACCAGGACCCAGCGCTGCAAGGCTACAGTGCTAACCACTGAGCCACCGTGTGGCCCCTGTGAGAGGAGGATTTGAGTAAAGAGTCATTGTAGTTGTAGGCTTAGAGAGCAGGAAGCTACCCATGTAAACAAATGCAGCGGATGCCAGGAGCTCACAGAGAAACCCAGAAATTACTCAAAACACTGTATTTGGGTGCACTTATTAACCCATCAGCAGACCTTTTTGAAAAACTTTTTTTTTCCCAGAAAACCCCTTTAAGCAGATAGTGTTTCCATCTTTTAGATCCCCAAGAAGACTCGAAGGATGTAAACCCAAACGCTCGTGTGAATCTAGCATTATAGATCAGAAATCTTCTAACCAAAGTACACGCTTTCTTCTCTTACCTGGACATACCAGTGTATCTTGAGGAGTTTAAGGTTTCTCCTCTTTCATCCTTACATACCACAATCCACCCACTTACTCACTTTTCCCACAACTGTCCTTTAACCTATTGCACTATACTAAAATGTTAACAGTTCAGTTATCAGCATATTTTGCAAAGACTAGACTTTTTATTTGTATTACTTCCTGCCATCTTTAGATATCTATGGCGCAATTTATCAAACCATCTTAAAAACTCTTAAATTTAAGTGCATTTAAAAATTCTAAAATTAGAGTAGAGGCCTCCCACAAACTAATATATTATATTTATGAGATGGTTATTTAATAATTCATTTGGTTCAATTTAATCTACTTTAGGAATGGCATATAAAATGGTAGTATAAATAATTCTTGCCATTTGTTCTTAAATTTATCTGCTTCAGTATCTGCGCAGAAATATTTCCAAATGTTGGGACCAAGCTCAAGAGTTTGAAAACTAATAAATTCAATTGAATACAAATTATTACTTTTTAAAATCACACATATATATATATTTAAATATAATTTATAAATAATTTGTAATTAAAATTTGCCTTTCAAAGGTAGAAAACACATTTTGAAGATATAAATAAATATATTTTTTCAAATTCCTCATTCATTTGTTCTTTCATTGTTTGAATGAACTATATTTAAGTTTGCTCTACCTATGGACTGAATGTAGCTCACCTGTCAGGCCATTCTGTTACACCCACATCAAACTCATTGACTCATGTGAAACGTTTATTCCATACCATACCCACACTGATAAGCAAGCTGAAACATGAAAAAATATTTATAATTCACAAGATGGTGAATTGGAGCCGAAATATTTCACCTGAGTATTTAGATTTTGAAGAATACCCTCCATGGCCACATAGACATTATTTACATACAGTATAGAAGTATGCTTTTTATACTGTACTTTATACCTTCTAATTTACTTGTGTGAGCTTTTACCATTGCATATTGTTATTTTCATTGGTGTCTTCAATTTTCTGCAGTTCTGCAATTACTAAATCCTAAGCACACAAGCTGCTCCATGGTGCCCATAGAACTCTGTAGGTCCCAACTTTACCTCCATATGCCTCCAATTTCATACATGGGCATTTAATGTGAATCAAACGGAATAACTGTACCATACTCCACTGGATAACATATTATTATTGTGCAGGTATTCCCCACTAACAGCGAGCGTCTCCAAACAGCCTCAGTGCACACGACACCTAAGCAAACATAAAACTAAATGAAACAGAATCCTGGCCAAAATGTTGATCTGCTTTTGAAACTCTAATACGCTATGTATTGGGAATAAAACCCTACAGGCTTTTCTAGCAATGAAAGTTTGAGCTGACAGAATGCAGACGCCTTTCCCTAAAATGTCACTTTAAATGGCTTATCAACTGACTGGCAAGCTAGAACGTAAATGTGTGATCATTAAATTCTGCCTTGTTAGCAGACCTGGAGCGACATTTTATACACTTTGATTTAAGAAGATGATCCCTAGTAAAGCAAAAAAGCAACTTTCAAAAAAAATTAGCCAATACAAATAGAAAAACTATTTGTAATAATCTTATTACAGCACTTATTATAGTTTAGTGTCTTCAAATGAAAATGTAAGAAAAGAATAATGGAAATGTATAATGGAAAATAGACAGATTTATACTTCTTCTTTCAGCTGCTGATTTTGGGTTAAAAACACAGATGCAAAATACTAAATAGCCGTTCCATGTGCTAAAGTGGTAATAAAGAGATAACTAACACAATACAACAAAATAAAGCCAAGCACTATATTATATGAATACTCAAAACAGAGAAAAATACCATTAAAGGGAGTCTGTCCCCGGAATACAGCATATCAACCCAGTCCCGCAGTTAGATAGGTCACCTGAGTCAAACAGCATTTTCCCCTTGAATCGGTGCCTCTGTTGCCAAGATATATGTTTTTGTCAATAACAATCCTTGTCCAAAGAGTCGTCATTGTTCCAAAAAGTTGATTTCATACTGATAAAACCAGTGACAATGGAGGAAAATGTTGTTTGAGTCAGGCGATCCTAATCTATTGATCATGGTTGATATGCTGGGTTCTGGTGACAGACTCCCTTTAAAGTGTGAATTATCAGAAATATAAAACTTCCCAATATAAGAGGTTCTGAATGCATTTTGGATCCAGAGCCCCATAGTTAATCATAAGAACATTAGATCATGTTTGGAATCTTCAGGTCTCCTTATTTCAGCTTAGGGGGAGTTCACACTACCGCCTCTGTCCACCCAGTGGTTTCTGTCCTAAACCCCGGGGAACCTGGACAGGAGACAGCTTGTCGGCAGTCAACTTTAATACCCATTCACTTGAATGGATTTTTAAAGGTAACCACAGGTGTACATATGTGGCCTCTCCACCTGGAAACCATTTTTTTGCACGGACACAAAGTTCTACATGCATGACTTTGCGTCCGTGCAATAAAACCAGTTTCCAGGCGGTGAGGCCGCAAATGGACAAAGTTGACCGCCTGCAAGCTGTCCCCTGTCCAGATTCCCTGGGGTTTAGTCCAGAAACCCCGGAGTGGACAGTGACGGTAATGTGAACCCAGCCTTACATCTGCATTTGAGTAAAAGATGTTCAACCCCCCCAAATTTCATTTTATACACAACCATTTATAATGTTCTTACCCTGTGCAGTGGGGTTGGGGTAGCACCTGTGCAGAGGGCTTCTATATTAAGACTATCATCCTTAGTGATGACAGACAGCGCCGCACCTCCCATGAGGCGACCTGAAGCGACCGCTTCAGGCGGCGCTATGCCGGGCCCCCGGGGGGCGGCATTTTTGCTGACCTAAGCCAGTCTAGGACAAGCTGTCTTGGACTGGCTTAGCGTCACCATCTCGGCAGCCCGGCACGGGAAGCGAGCAGTGGATTGGGGAGGCCCTGTGGACGCAGCGCTGATCCACCGGCCTCCCCTCACGCTCAGGCAGAGAGCAGGTCCTCTCCCTGCCTGCTCTCTGCCTGCTAACGCCGCCCCGTCTGCTCCGCGCCACCCCCCTTCGCTCCACCCCCCCTTCGCTCCGCCCCCTCCATTCCACCCCGCTCCACCCCGCCCCCCTCCGCTCCGCTTCCCTCTGTCGTCCGCCTCAGGCGACATAAAAGCTAAGTTCACCACTGATAACAGATCACTAATTTAGTGCTACTATATCCTACTGATATATATAGGACACAGACCAAAGAATAGAAGGGACAATTTCCCCTACCTCAACACATTCTGAAGGCCTGCTATTATAATTTTTGCTTAAGGCAGTCCTGTCATTGTTTCTGTAGGTATAATTTACATGCTGTGATTTATAAAAACGTTTTTTGGAATAGCAGAATGTCTGCTGCAGATATTTTTTTGCAATGTGGATGGGATTAGCCACAATCCCAGCAAAATCATTTAAAGGGGCTCTATCACTGGGAAAAGTCATTGTTATCTAATCACATGCTTGCATAGGCTTTAGAAAGGCTATTCCACACTTACCTTTTGTATGTAGATTGCTTCAGTGGTGTCTGAATAAGTCCGTTTTTATTCATATGCTAATGAGCCTCCAGCCAGCACAGGAAGTTCCCAGCAGCCTCCTCTCTCCTATTATCTTCTATGTGTGTGAAGCAAACAGGAAGCTGAGTCATCATCAGCAGCAGCAGCAGTCTCCCATAGAAAACAGCAGAGAGAGGTGTGCACCATCTATCGTGCACCAGTCTAATTAGCATATGAATATAAACGGACTTATTCAGAAACCACTGAGGCAATCTACATACAAAAGGTAGGTGTAAAATAGACTTTCTAAAGGCTATGCAAAGGTGTGATTAGTTAAAAATGACTTTTCCTAGTGATAGAGCCCCTTTAACAAAGTGGGGACCCGGCCTTAAAGTAGTGATTGTCCGAGACGTTGATATCGAGCTCGATTTCCTCTTCTCATGCTGTGACATAACATACATTGGTCACATGGCCACGATGCAGCTCAGTCCCATTCACACGAAGCACATCCACTATACAATGTACATCACTGTGCTTGGTAAATAACACTATCATACAAATATATCTCCCTCATAGTGCCTTTTGTTTTCACTTACACTAGGTTCACACTAGCACCAGCCTCTGACAGATCAGAACAATGGATAAGCGGATCACTGCAACAGTGGACACATATAGAGCGTGATAGACCCTATTAACTATTATTGGATCTATTGTGTCTCCCTTCTTTTAAACTGAGACCACCGGATGAAAATGTCAGACTTGCAGCACCAGCGATTTTCTACTCATGAGTGAGTGCAAACGGATACTTGAATGCAGATGTGAACATAGCCTTAGGCAGATAAACCCAGGTGAAGGCGCACTATTAGCTTTAGTCTTCCATGTGACAGATATGGAGAATGAGCACAATGAGCGCTCTCTCCCCAGTAGGAATGATAGTTGTTGCTGCTTTGCCAGCAAAGATTTTATAGCAACAATTTGGATTTTGCAGCCCAGAATAAGATAAATATTTTTGTGTTTGATGATCAGCCTTAGATCAAATGATTGTTTGCTGTATGAAATAACACAAAGTACACTGTTGGCTCCCATACCAAACACGTGTCAACCTGTTTGCAAAAGTAAACTTCAGACCAAAGGCTACATTGAAAATCGAATTTTAAAAGCAGGGAAAACACGAATAGAAGTATTGACAGAGGCTCACGCTGCATGTTTTTCCAAATCATGTGTACAGTAAAGATAAAGAACACATAGTATGTCAAAGTCAAGATGACTCTATTGCTTTGCCTCTTGGCTTTCTGAATTTTCCTTACAGCTATGAATATGAAGCCAGATTAACTGAACTCAGATGCCTCTTATCTTTTATAATGCTGCTGACTTGACAAGCAATGAAAAGATGACTTAGGTTATCTCTAAAGTGGCCCAGAAAATGGTTTACAAATTCAGCTATTGATTTATTCCAGAAATACTTACATTTGTATCTGCTAACCGTCGAGCGCATTGCTTTCTGTCTGCAGCACTAAGCACGGTGTGCTAAATATATGTGCTGAAAGGGGCATGACTTTATCTGACCACCAATGTATGAACATGGGGATCCAACTCCTGGGTCCTCACCTGGTAGCAAAATATAGGCTTCAATGAGTCGTGTTGTCTACATTCTTTAGAATAGACTGAGGTACAAGCTAAATGTTACAGTCACACCTGTATGTACATTGTTGTGCGTAGATCATCCACTATCACTGTATACCAGGATCTAAGTGCAGGATGTGTATCTGAAACTCCTTTCCTTCATTCACCTTCCAAATATACACATGCATATATAAAATATACGCATTCACCGGGGCAACATGGTGGCTCAGTGGTTAGCACTGCAACCACTCCAAGCTGCAGTGGCGGATCCAGACTTTGCGGGGCCCTGGGCAATTGACTGTGGCGGGGCCCTACTTACAAAAACCCGACATGTAGGTTTTTTCTGTCCGCTTGAAAAGTTGGACATCTTTAGGACAGGCACGGAGTGTAAAACAATGCACCCGATGTCCATTTAAAGGGGCTCTATCAGCAAAACATGCTGATAGAGCCCCACATATGCGTGAATAGCCTTTAAAAAGGCTATTCAGGCACCGTAAATGTTATATTAACCCCCAGTCCCGTTTTTAAATAAAAGCATAAAAACATATATGCAAATCTTACTGAACGTGCATCGGGGGCGGGGATGCACGATGCCGCGTCATCTTTGGGCACGCCTGCCTCTTCTGTCTTCTTGGAGCGACGCCCTCTGGTCCCGTCTCTTCTGCCGGCTTCCTATTGGTCTTCTTCCGGCTTGAGGTCTTCAAATCTCGCGCCTGCGTAGTAGTGCTTCCCTCCGGATCGCTACTGCGCAGGCTCACTCGCCATTTTACTTGTGTAGTTCTACGGGGACTGGCAAGTGAGCCTGCACAGTAGTGCTCCGGAGGGAAGCGCTACTACGAAGGCGCGAGATTTGAAGACCTCAAGCCGGAAGAAGACCAATAGGAAGCCGGCAGAAGAGGACATCTTTCAAACCCATTCAAATGAATGGGCTTGAAACATGCTGGCAGGTTTCCGTCTTTTGCCTCTGTTTTGTGCAGGAAACGGAAACCTGCAGAATGGAGACCGGGCGCAGATGTGAATGAGCCCTGGCATGGTCCACCCTTCTGGCTCCAACTACCTAGCTGCTGATGTGTATTATGTGTCCTGGCACTGTAAGATGGGCTTCTCAGTGTACAGTGGGTCTTTTCCCATGGGCCTCTGTGCAGATGAACCCTGTCTTACTGTATACCTGAATTATTACCAACATCAAACTTGAACATCAAATGGTGTTGCACTTTAAATGGTACTGAAGGTTTCGTTTCACTTTACAAGACAAGTCATAAGTTACTAGATTCATAAATTATTAACATGCCTGCAGCCTTACTACAAATATATGGTATTATCTTTTGAAATCCAGAACATTCTGAATAAAAATGAATAACATGAAAAGCCCCTTCATATGATTGTGCAAATAAGTATGACGAGTGAAATATGGTTCCTTCCTTCTGTTTCTACTAATAAATTCAGTGAAGGGTTTCAGTCAGTTTGTGAGAAGCCGAGTAATGCCAGATAGGTGGGAAGCAGATCTGCAGTCTCCATACTATTCCGATGAATCACTGTTTTATGAATGAAAGTACCATGTCATTAAACATACCCCAGTGCTCCAACGCCATGAAATATTGAATGAATCAGATCTCATTCAGCATGGCAAACAAAAAGGATAATTGTTTTCCTGCAACCAAATGGTTTTACTAATCCTTCATATAAGGAAAATTATCTTTGTACCAGTGAATATGAAATATAAAAAATATTAAAAAAATCTTGAGGAGTCTTCAGTAGTTGATACCTTTTTTAATGGCTAACTAAAAATGACAATTGCAAGCTTTCGGGACTACTGAAAAGTTCCCTTCATCAAGCTGGTATAACACAATATCTGAAGGCAAGCACATTTATACAGGAATAATCCTTCGTATCAAAGATTTTATCTGAAATCATTTTTATACAAAATCATGTAATAGAAACTTAGCATAATATATAATAGAATTTCGTATTACAGACTTAATAAAAACTTAAAGCAATATTTGGAATGTTTTACATTATGTGGACTGTACGAACTTCAGCATTTACCACAAGGGCCTGTCTGCATCCTGCATGGTTTCTCCTGTGACCAGAAAAATGTGGTCTTTTTTTTAGGGTAAGGCCCAATGTGGGGGCTGTAGAAACGTAGAGTAAAATATTGCTCGGTTTAACAGTACCAGTAAGGTGAATGAGATTTTTCTTACTCTCTTCCATACACTGAGGAGGAAATGAGCTGCAGAAAAGAGGTGGTTTAAAAAACGCACGTGCAAGCGGTTTCCCTATATATTTAATAGCAGAAGAAAAAACACAGGGTGAAGGCAAGACATGGGGAGGTTCACCCCTGTATAACTGTTTCCATTATCTCCCAGGGCCTCCAATTATTATACTCTATATACCCTATTTTGAGAGAGAGTGGAGGACCTATTTTTAACTGACTTAAGAGTGAGTGTGCACTGAAGACTCTCGATCATTCTATGTGGGTGGAGTAAGAAGGACTCTTACTCTTTCTCCTAGGAGTCCTGTCCAGATTTATTTTTATTTTACTGAAAAATGTTACACTCAGGGCTCGTTCACATCTGCGTTGTCCTCTCCGTAATGCAGGTTTCACTTTCCTGCATAAAACAGAGGCAGGAGACGGAAACCTGCAGGAGTCTTTCTCCCAGTTATTTGAATGGGTGAGAAAGCTGTCCGGCCGTGAGCGGCGGTGAGCGTTTTGCACTCTCCGCCGCGAAACCGGGTTTTTTAATCCGGACACAGAGTCGGACATGCAGTACTCTGTGTCCGGATTAAAAAATCTGGCATGCAGAAGACGGAAAGCACAGAACGGAGAGCAGAACGCAGGTGTGAACCTAGCGTAAATCATACTACAGAACATAGTTTCTCATCCATGATCATATGCTGCTGTCAGATGTCAGAACATAAGAAGTCATCTGACAGTTTAGCTTTATATGTTCTAAGTGATCCATCATGATTCGGTAGGTTTACGTAGATTAAGTTGCACAATTGTATAATGGCCGCTAAGTTATGTAATACTAGATTCTAATATTTCTGTTCAGTATTCACTAAAGGGAAATGAACATATAAATATTAAGCGGCAATGTTTACATATGTCTAATTGCAACATTAACGATATCGTCATTCAAGTGTCTTTAGGCTATACAAAACATAACAGTAACCAAAGAAACTGATTATCCCATGGCATCATTTTACACTTATTATGTACGGAGAAAAAAAAGATTGTGCTGGATTAGAACCTGTCATTTATAAAGAGGCCATGGATTTCCTTAGCTGAATGTAAAATCTGTATTTATGAGATTATGTATTTACATACAAGTGTTCTAAGATATACCACCCCAGTGATTTATAGCTTGCTAAAACTTGTTCACCTCCTATTTGAACGCCAACTAATTTAATTTAACATAGTAGTCAACAGGGCTGCTAACACGCGATATACGGGCTGCGTCTCACAAAAGTGGAACAGAAATAGAAAAAAAACAACATCTACGTTATTAACTTAAATTGATGCCCAAGTAACTGTGCCAAATGGTGTTGTAATGTAACCCATAGCACACATTCATCTGTTCAATCTTATTGCATAGTTTAGGTGCAACTTAAAGAGGACCTTTCATGTCCTCCTGCATATATGTTTTTCTATACTGCAAGAAAGCTGACAGTGCACTGAATTCAGCGCACTGTTGGCTTTCCCGTTATGTGCCCCGGGGCAAGAGATATTGGTGCCATTTATTTCAGTACCAATCTCTTCCCACTATCAAAAGGGCATTCCTGACAGTCTAGCATTATTGCTGAGCTGTGAGCAATGCTCCCCCCTGACTGTACTCTAAAATAGCCCTATACTATGGGGGGGGGGGGGGGGTTCCTTGGGGGGGTTGGGGTTTGTAGTACTAACATGCTCAGCTGGCTATTCCTTAGTACTACTAACACGCTCAGCTGGGCTATTACACTTAGGAATAGCCGAGCTGAGCGTGTCAGTACTACTAAGGAATAGCCAGCTGAGTGTGTAGGAGATGTAGGAGAGCTGGCAGATATGCAGCAGACTAACACGCTCAGCTTGGCTATTCCTTAGTACTACTAACACACTCAGATTGGCTATTACACTAAGGAATAGCCAAGCTGAGCGTGTTAGTAGTACTAAGGAATAGCCAAGCTGAGCTAGTCATGTTAGTACAGGAGGAGTAGCTGGAGGGATGGTTGGGTGTAGTGCAGAGCTCTTTCATCTGTCCGGCGTAGCTGGGCTAACCGCACGGCCATCTCTGCTATATCTCGCTATAGAAATGCATTGACCAGCATTGATTGGCCAGTCTATGGGATTCGGCCAATCAACGCTGGTTCTGCCTGAGGAGGCGGAGTCTAAAATTGGACCAGAATGGAAACTGCTGCGGATCAACGCTGGTCAATGCATTCCTATGCAAAAAAGTCAGCTCCGGCACATCGCAAGCTGACAGGGGATCCCGACATAATAAAGGTATTGATGCCCCCAGACATGCTTCCCCTGCTGTCCCAGTTTCTTTCCAGGGTGTTGGCATCATTCCCTGGGGTGTCATAGTGGACTTGGTGACCCTCCTGAGTCAAATGGTAGGATCCCCTGTAGCGAAGCATTTTCTCCCATAGACTATAATGGGGTTCGATATTCGATCGAATAGTCGAATATTGAGCCGCTATTCGAAACGAATATCGAATCTCGAACATTTTACTGTTCGCTCATCTCTACTGTCATCAGGTTGTGGGATACAAAGCTACCAGCATATCTTTATGAACTGGTGGTCTAGTGTTCCACTACCGTCTATGGTAAGTGTCGTTCTTCATATGAGGTTGGATTTATCTTATAAAAAAAAAGAAAACGAAAAAAACTGCAAGGAATACTCAACATGAACAATAAAACATATAACCTTTATTATAGAAAAGTTAAATTGGAAGGGATATCCACCAACAGACTAAATAAGGGAATCCTATGCTGATACTGGTACAATAAAAGTGACAGGGTATGGAACATAAATCCTGTATACAGATAGTAAATAGAGACTGATATAATAGACAAGGTCCAATGGATAATAAATAGAGATGAGCGGACACTGTTCGGACACCGCCGGCAAAGTCAGCGTCACAGGTGCTTCCATTCATTTCTATGGGTGCGTGCTGTTCGGATCGGCTGATCCGAACAGTGTCCGCTCATCTCTCTAGTCTTAATAAACCATTAATTACTGATGTAGAGTGTCCCACTACCATCTATGGTAAGTGCCGTTCTTCATATGAGGTTGGATTTATCTTATTTTGAGACCTTGTAAGGACCAGGTTTTGTTTTCTAAACCAATAGAATTGGTTGCAGCACTTTTCTCTCCGCATTTTTCAAGAGAGGGGAACTGAATCTCCATGCGGAGAGTCCATGCTGATGTGATGCCTGACTAACTTTGTTTTTACCAGGATGGTACTTGAATAAAGAGCAGATGTCTATATTGTTCCATTCAGCAGAAAACGCATCAGTTTTTATTTTTACAAAACCACATACAAACTGATGCAAACAGATATAACTAATTAATTTTAATGCTGGACTGGTCAAAAAAGGCTGATTCGTATAAAACCAGCCTTAGTGTTGTTCCATATTGAATGCAGCATGAAACGTTTACACAGTCACCACATTAACTCCTTACTTTCTGTAATCAGTACAAGGATCGGTACAGTGTTCCCCTTTACCCTTTGATTTTTACATCATATAAATTGCAATTGACATAATTTCATTGATCACTACGTGTTTAACTGACAGATGTAACACATATCAAAAGATGAGGCAAATAGTGTTCTGTTACAATAATAGTGTCTTGCTCACAAGGTGTGTCTGTACTCTGAGGATATATTACTGAGACACACACGCCGTTTCTATGACTAAATGGATACACGCTAATAACATGCCCCGGGCAGCACATATTCCCATAATGAAGCTAAGTAATTCAATTTATTAAAGCACATGCTTATAGGGAGCGATATTCAGGCAACCTTAAACACTAGTGATATGCACCAAACAATATGACAAGTAAAATTAATTCTATAATCAGAAAAGAAGGGTAAAGAGTTGAAGGAGAAGTATTTTTAAGTAGTAGGAAAAGGGTATTGATTCTCAATGAGGAGACTCAGTGAGTTTTTAGAAACTTTCAAACAATGCTTAGTGGGGCATGAAGCTCATGTAAGCCACACCAGAAGGTCCTGGATAGCATTAGGTTAAGTTCACACGGGGTTTTTTGGACCGGATTTTGACATGGAATCTGCCTCAGATTCCTGCTCCAAAAAACGCCTCCCATTGACTTCAATGGTAGCTGTTCACTTCTTTTGTTGCGGAGCGGTTTCTTCTCACTCGCGGAAAAAAGAAGCGAGCTGCCCTATCTTGCTGAAGAGTCTGCGGCGTTACACTCCCTCTCGACTAGGCCCATTCATTTGGGCCTAATCCGGAGTGGAATGTCACGACTGGATGCCGGTGCACTGCATTGGCATACAGTCGTGGCTGGCCATTTTTTGGTCAGGATTCTGAGGCGGCTTCCCGTGTCAAAACTCGGTCCAAAAAACCCTGTGTGAACTTACCCTTATATTTGCAGAATCATACACTTGACTACCTCATTTATACAAAATTAGGTTGGGACAGTTAGGAAGTCGAAAAATTTTGCAAAATTTTTGTTCATAATTAGAGATGAGCGAGTAGTGAAATATTCGAGATTCGATATTCGTTTCGAGTAGAGCCTCAATATTCAACTACTCAATCGAATATCGAATCCCATTATAGTCTATGGGAAAAAATGTTCATTTCAGGGGAAACCACTATTCGACTAAAGGAGAGTCACCAAGTCCACAAGTAGCAGGAGGAGAGTGTTTAAGAGGAGCGCTTTGCAGTTAAAGAGGACCTTTCATCAGATTGGGCACAGGAAGTTCTTTATACTGCTGGAAAGCTGACAGTGCGCTGAATTCAGCGCACTGTCGGCTTTCCCGATCTGTGCCCCGGGTAAAGCGCTATCGGTCCCGTTACCGTAGCGCTTTACAGTTAGAAGGGCGTTTCTGACACTTAGCCAGGGACCCCCTTCTGCCCAGCAGCGCCTATCGCGCTGTATGTTTCTCCCCGCTCCACAGTACAGCGCGATAGGCGCTGCTGGGCAGAAGGACATTCCTGGCTAAGTGTCAGAAATGCCCTTCTGACTGTAAAGCGCTACGGTAACGGGACTGATAGCGCTTTACCCGGGGCACAGATCGGGAAAGCCGACAGTGCGCTGAATTCAGCGCACTGTCAGCTTTCCAGCAGTATATAGAACTGCCTGTGCCCAATTTGATGAAATGTCCTCTTTAAAGCGCATGGACCCCATTATATATTCTATGGGGTCCGTGCGCTTTAACTGCACAGCGCTTGCAGTTGCACTGATATTCTGTTTGGAGGGAGGTCCTCCTGCGGACTCCTTCCAGGTGGGAGGCAAGCGCTAATGTGAACCGGCCCTTACTCGTCCTGCACAACCAGCATTGATTGGCCGGATGCTATACACTGTATGGCATTTGGCAAATCAACGCTGGTTCTGCAGCAGGCTCGTCCTTGCTAGTCGGGAGAGCTGGCAGTTTGCATTTATGCGGGAGCTGACTTTTTCTCATAGGAATGCATTGACCAGCTTTGATTGTGGTCCGATCTTAGACTCCGCCTCCTCACAGACGAGCCTCTAGCAGAACCAGCGTTGATTGGCCGAATGCTGTACTCTGTATAGCATTCGACCAATCAACGCTGGTCAATGCATTCCTAGCTTATCCATGTGCACCAATCTACATTAACAAGTTCCATTTAGCGGCTGAACCCTTCACCCTTATCTCCTACGTTGATGCATCACTAAAGACCTTGTTTGTTTTTGCTCACTACATTATAGGCTTGCACACTCAGGTTGCTTTCCTATGAGCCATTTCCTGTAAATTGACTGGCAAAGTTCACTCACAGGTCAGACGTTAATCATTTAAAGGGGTTGTCCCATAACAAGGATCCTATCTATACTGCTAGTTTAAATACATTGCTTTATCAAAACTGCTTTCTTTGGCCGCTATCTTAATTTATTCACTTCATTGTTTACATGCGTTTCTATGACCATGGGGCCTGTTCTGAACTCAGTCCCCAAGTGACATAGCTGCCTGCTCTTGGGGGGGGGGAGGGGCTGAGTTCTGGAAACAGCTCTGAGCTGTGTATGTCCCTGCCACAGACAAGCAACAGATCTCCTCAGATGGGGGAGGTGAGAGCTCTGGGATTTCTGAGCTCTTATCTCGTGCTCTTCCAGTTATCAGTCGGTTTAATTGAATATGGCTGATAAGGGCTGAGATAGGGAGTCCGGTACCTCTGTATGTATTGCAAACTGACTCAAATCCAGGTCTGCTACATCAGCTTCATACTGTGGTAATTCACTTGCAACCAATCCCTCATTACTGACTGCAAACATAGGACGAGCCTGTATAGCCTGTATAGCATTCGGTAAATCAATGCTGGTTCTGCAGCATGTTCGTCTTTGCTAGTCGGGAGAGCTGGCAGCTTGTGGTTACGAGGGAGCTTACTTTTTCTCATAGGAATGCATTGACCAGCGTTGATTGGCCGAATGCTATACAGGGTACAGCATTCGGCCAATCAATGCTGGTTCTGCCAGAGGCTCGTGACGGATTCTAAGATCGGACCACAATGGAGACTTCTGTGGTCCGATCTTAGACTCCGCCTCCTCACAGACGAGCCTCTGGCAGAACCAGCGTTGATTGGTCGAATTCTGTACACTGGCCAATCAACGCTGGTCAATGCATTCCTATGAGAAAAAGTTAGCTCCCGCATAAACGCAAGCTGCCAGCTCTACCGACTAGCAAGGACGAGCCTGCTGCAGAATCAGCATTGATTTGCTCAATGCTATACAGCATTCGGCCAATCAACGCTGGTTCTGAATCGAATCTTTACTGCGATTGTATATTGATAGTATTCGAACGAGTATTTTGAATACTGTAGTATTCGTTTGAATACCTACTCGATCGAATACTACTCGCTCATCTCTATTCATGATATATTTCTTGGAAATGTAAACTATATTAGAGAATTTAGGGTATAAAAAACAAAAAAAACTTTGCAAGTCTTCAGTAGGTGATACCTTTTTTAATGGCTAACTCATAATGATGACAGAATATGACGTTTCGAAGCTTTCCTCTGAGCTTCTTCTTCAGATATAACTAAAAAACACTTTCTAGAGGCTGCATATTTATGTACAACAGGACACATAGGGATAGGATTACAGGAGGGAGGGGGGGAAGAGGCTTATTACTATATACTTATAACAACAAACAATCAATTGCCAGATCCCCCAGTTCTTATCTTAATGGCTGTAAGACGAGTATATGTTCCCCATAGACTATAATGGGGTTCGAAACCCGTTCGAACACTCGAACAGTGAGCGGCTGTTCGAATCGAATTTCGAACCTCGAACATTTTAGTGTTCGCTCATCTCTAATTATTATATATATTATATATTATATAAGAATGGAAAAAAAATACATTTTTCAGTATGCTGCCAACTTGTCCATTCCATACCTAGAAAACTTTGAACAGTCGTTAAAATCTATACTAGATGTAGTAGTTTTTGATATGGGGTTTATTTGTTTTTGCATGAACTAATGTGAGTAAAACTAAAGATTTTGTAATCTAAGTTATAATATTAATCTTCCTTTCATTTGTTATACAAATCTTGTATTGAAATCAGTCATGTTAAAATTTTGGATACAGTTCTTGTGTTACTTTTCAAAGAGGGTGTACTAACTTATGCCCGGTTCACATTTGGGTTCAGGTTTCCATTCTGGGAGTCTGTTTGGGGACCCCCCAAATGGAAACCTATCTGCATAAAAAAGTGGTTATCTAAGTAACTCCGCGGACCCCATAGACTAGTGTTTCCCAAACTGTGCTCCGAGGAGCACCAAGTGCTCCGTGAACCATCTACAGGTGCTTCCTGATATGGCGATAATAAAGGGTTAACAATAAAAAATAGGTAAGTGAGAATGGTTTCAAAATTAAAATACTGTTTCACATGCACTCCTAATATTCTACCAGCATGGCACTACGGTCTGTTCAGTGAATATACGAGGCCAGCAGATTAACGCTTCACGGTCGGACTGCACTTCCAAACTGGTCTCCGACCACCCTTTCTGGCTTAATAAACTGGTCTCATATATTCACCGAACAAACTGTACCTACGGATGGAAGTGCTTTAGTCATCTTTCACGCTCGTATTGTGCGGCCTCTAGATCCTTGCTGTGTCAGTTTAGTTCGCCCAGTATTTGCAGTTATTCGCCATGTGTTATTCGAAAAACATTCCTAATTTGGTTGTTCAGCAATGGATCACTGGTTGAACACTGGATCCTTCAGAAAAGCAGTTAATACCACTGACGCAGACCCTCCAGGAGGAGCAGCGGCTTCAACATCAAACAGGTATGTTCAAGTATTATGTTAAAAAGTTAAGTTAAAATATGGATGTTGTGATTATCCAGAACCAGATTTGGGTGATGCGACTTTTCAATTGCAGTGTTGAAGAGATTACTGATGCTGAAATAATTCGACAGGCTGAAGAGTTTGTGGAAGAGTTAGTGACGCCAAATGAGCCAGAAGTGTTCAACGAACAAAAATGTAATATCTAATATCAATTCCTTAGAAATCCCCCTAACCATCGTTAATATTGCACGTTATTTTTGGCATCTATGTAGGTTTTAGGTAAAATATGTTAAGTGCTCCCTACAGAATTTCTGTTCTGAATAGTGCTCCTCAACTCAAAAAGTTTGGGAAACGCTGCCATAGACTATAATGGGATCCGTGTGGTTTCTGTTCAGTTTCTGCACTAAAAATGCAGAGAGAAAAGTGCTGCTTATAGGAATTTTCTCTCTGCATATTTCATGCAGATAGGGGAACGGAATGGCCTGAACGCAGGTGTGAACCAGGCCTTATATTGAGCACTGTATGTGTGTGTTTATTATAGAATGCATAAACTAAACAGGCTGAAGCAAAACTCATTCTTATGTTTGCGTTAAAAGTCTTTGGATTTTATGCAATTGTCTACTATTAATCTTAGGAAATTTATTTTCCTTTACAAATTCCAAAGACTACAATAAATCACAACCAAATTCAAGCATTTTCAATTACTTGAACTACCATCAATTGAAGTGTTAATATTTGACAACCCACATTTCTATGTGCTCTAATATACCATACAGTACTTTAGAAAAAAAAAAAATGTCCCTGCAACAATGCATGTCATGTAAATTTATGGAGCTCTGAATGCTATTATTATACTTTATTTCAACATATTGCAAAAAAGTAAATGGAAAAGTGAAAAGGCATTGTATGATTCATTTATAACCAAGCAGACTGAATGGGAACTGCACAGACTATATAGCTAATAAATCTATGTAGACTTTGAGTCTAATATAACAGACTCCAATATATTAGTTAGGATATAATTAAAATTAATGGGAAAGCAGACAGTAAGCAATAAAACCTGTCCAACAGCAATATCATGCAACATGCTATTGCTCATACACATTGATGTCCGTCTTAGCAATATAAATAAGTAAAACTACCGATCACAATATCACAGCATTTTCCCACAGAGGATTAGAAGAATGATGGGCTAGACAGAAGATATGACTAATATGAGAATTTCAAAAGCATGCAAAAGGAATAAGGCTTTATGAATATGGCTAAGCAGTGATCACAAAGTCTATGCTGTGTCTCAAATTATCCCTATGACTCCATATTACAAAGCTACAGTGTGCCACCACATTATACTATTCACCCCTGAAAACAAGACTTATTCAAGGGAATACCCCCGAGGCATGCAATATAATATGGTACAACATTATTCTGGGATCAAATATTGTATTACAAAATAAAAAAACTGCCACTAGGAGCACCACTGTCACATGCAGTTCTAGTAAGTAATTAAAACTAATTCTCATTAGCATAATAACTTCCAGCATAAAGGTTTCACTTTCTGCAATAATAGGACTATTGAAGTGTATGGATTCTGTACCATGTAGTCATTTACGTAAAGGGATTATCACTTATCCTCATTACATGGAATTGCTAGGGGTTGTGCTTTGGCACCAGGGTGGCTCAGTGGTTAGCACTGTAGTCTTGCAGAGCTGGAACTCCTGGCCTTGGATTCAGCCAAGGACACCATCTGCAAGGAATTTAAACGTTCTCCCCCATGCGTGGGTTTTCTCCAACACACCAAAGACATACTGATAGGGAACTTAGATTGTGAGCCCTATGTGGGATCGTGTTGACAATATCTGTGGAGTATGATGGCGCTATACAAGTAAGCTAAATAAATCTCTGTCAATCCTGTTTAAGTAAATGGAGTGCTAGTCCTGCATTCACATGACTTTTGGATATGGGATGTCCCTCACTCCTTCCTAAAACCACCCAAACTACGGTAAATATTGACTTTGGAATAAATGCACAAAACACTTTATTTTGGGTGTAAAAATGGCCACAGCTTTATTAAACTCACAGAAGTAAAATAATGACAGAAGGAGTCAGGTGAAGTGCTAGACCATTGGGATTCACGAATACTGTGAGATCCCCAGCTGTCTGACATACAGCACCCGGCCAGACATCAATAAATAAATAAAGGGGGCGGCATGCTCCGGCTTGCAATTCTAGCAGAGTCAGTACACTTTAAGGGCACCAACGACCCTGTGCTTAACCACTGTGCCCGCCTCTGGATGACGTTACTATTACGACATCCTTCAGGCTGGCCATTTCTAAAGCTCAACACACAAAACGTTTCCTCGTGTAGCAACACCAATAGGCCACAAAAGTAGCACTCAAACACCACAACAACCGAAGATATGTGGCCATAATCAAATAAACAGTAACAAGTAAAATACAAAATATTTATTAGTCATATATCATAAAATAACAGCAGATAGGTAGGGACATGAAACAAACAGCACAACACCAGAGAAACCAAAGCTCAGCCTGTTCACCACCATGAGGTTTAACCTCCTCTATTAGTTAAAATAAGTCCACAATAACTTGCCTGCAACTTCAACCTGACTCCTCAGCCGCAAAAGTAAAGCTGTGACAGTTTACCAATGGACCATGTGACACGTAACACTTTATTACACACAACTGACTAAACATGGCAAACCCCCGACACAGAGTCATCCTACAGCACTCAGGAGAGGTAAAAGCCCCTGTGGAGGAAACCTCTAGGGAACCATGGCTGGAGGACTGCCCTTCCCTTGGGCTTAGAAGGATAATGCCCAACAATAACTCATCAAAGTCATCTCATAATTGAATATATAGAGTCAGATACACAATTACAGTAACAAAGAAATGATACAATAATACATTAGACAGGGAAATGTGAAAAAAGCAATTGTAACATAGTAATTAAAAGAGGGTGGGCGGCGAGAAATGCTTCATCCAGGTCTTGTGATGAGAAAGAGGATGAAGATGGAGGAGACAGGAAGTGACATCTATTCCAACTCCTCCCTCCCTACAGTAACACACTAAGCACTATATACTAAAGCAGAATATACACATATATACTCCTAAGCTTAATATACACCGATATATTCTTAAAGCTGAACCAGTCTGTATAAATCTACACAACTACTGCACGAAGAAGAAACTGCAGGAGTTATTGGTTCCCTCATCCCAAAGTCATGTTCCCCTTTTGCTGATGGCTCCGGGGTTGTCTTTACCACACAGGGAATTTGAGGAACATCATTCAATTGATTACTAGAGGTCCCAGGGTCAAACCCCAGCAAGCGGACATAAGTCTCCTATATTGTGGATTGCTAATAAAAGCTTTTTGGGAAACCCATTTAAGACCTAATGCACATTGTCACATTATGGCTCTTTAAAGCCTCCAATTATATAATGCCATAATTCAACAAACGTAGTAGGCTACAGTGCCTTGTTCCTGAGATTTACCACCATACAGGGGATTTGACTGTAGCGTCATTCTAATACTCTTTACAGGCTGCATTGTGTAAAAACGTACAAGCAGCCACAGAAGATAAAAATCTAAAATCTGTTTTGTATATGGCTGCATTTCACACACACACACACACACACACACACACACACACACACACACACACACACACACACACATATATATATTGTATCTATGTATATAATTCAGGAGGGCAAAATATAAGGAGGTGAATATAAATGAATATAAAACCTGCTTGATTTCATTTGATAAATGTAAAGAGAAACAGGAGTTTGGGGTGATACAAGGGGGTGTCCTTGATGAAGCCTTAGGGCGAAACGGCATTGGGGTGAGTGTGTGACAAGGTAAAAATGGTGTTCCTACATTTATTCTTGAGGTATATCCTTGTCTTTATGGGGTAATGGGCAGACTATAATGTTATGTGCTATGTTCCTTATTAAGGTTTCTCTTATGCTATTTAGTTCTCCCCTTTCCTGCCCTACCCATATCCTGACTATTATGCTGCGATTGTTCACCATTCCTCCTTGCCACCATCACGGTGTCGTTTGTTCCCTTGTTATATATTGTGTTGTTATTGTGGTGTACTAATAAAATTAAATTCTTTTATTTATTTCTCTTAGTGGTCATGGTATTTTTGTTGTTCATATTACATGATTCACGCATTATTGCGTTTATTGGCCCACCATATTATTTATATAGTTACCTAAATTGTCAGGAAACGTGATGTCCTATGACAACATTGAGGTCATTTTCAAATTCAGCACACCAAAAAACATAAACCTTATGTGGAATAACCAAAACAGGTTTGATTTTTTTTTTTCTCAGTATACCAACCTATAGCTGCAGGTCACCGAGTTCTAGGCTTATATAGGGTAAATATGTAATTATTATCTAGTGGTCTCCAACATATGGCGCACCAGCTGTTGTGAAAGTTTCTGCATGTCTTGACCAGATCCGAATAACAGGACGTGCTGGTAGTTGTAGATTTGCTACAGCAGTAAAAGAAAAATCATGATGACAACTAAAGAATAGTCTAAACAACACATGGAGAAGTGCTAAAATTGGATTGTCACCTATTTTGGCTTTGGATGGTATGATAACTCAAATCTTTTCAGGTTTATCTATCAGTAATATTCATCAAATGATAGTAACTGTAAAACTTACCAGTGCAATTTCTTTAATGCACAGACTTGTAACCTCCCTGGGTGTGAGTGGAGGGGGATATGAAAGTCCTTCAGGGTGTCACAATCTTTCACTGATATATATATATTTTTTTTAATGTAGATTGTGAGCCCCCTATATAGGGCTCACAATCTATGTTTCTCCTATCAGTATGTTTTTGGAGTATGGGAGGAATTCAATGCAAAGAGAAGAACATACAAACTCCTTGCAGATGTTGTCCTTGGCCAGATTCAAACCCAGGGCTCCAGCGCTGCAATGCTAACCACTGAGCCACCGTGTTGCCAACATTTCTGTTGGCAACACGGTGACCATATATGATGGCCATATATGATGCAGAGGAGCCTTTAAAGTAGGAGGGGTTATTTATGTTATAGGTTCACTGAAGCCAATTACCATTTGTGATCTGACAATTCCCTCTACTCCATTCTGGGAATTGTAGTCCAAGTGCTGTTAGTGTTAGTGCAGCCATTATTACTGGCATGTGTGCAGGCAGCAGAAGTGTACAACTGTGAAAGGCAGGCTACAGTAATGAAATATAAGAGGCAGAATACATAGGAAAAGAGCAGAATATAATGGAATAAAAGGTAAAATACAGAAAAATATACAGTGGCGAAAAGCAGAATACAATGGAACAAATGGCAGAATATAATGCAGTAAGGGGCAGGATACAGGCACAAAATGCAGAATAAGAAATAGATAACAGTCACGAAAAACAGTATAGAAACAGAATACAGAATACAGTGGAATAAGAGGTTTCGGATCTCCAAGCGAACCCAAAGAACAGAAACCCAAATGCAGATGTAAACCTAGAGTTAATTGACTTGCCAGGAAATATAGGTACAGGTTTGGAAAATACATTATCACCCTCATTTTTGGATGTTGAAGTTTCTTAAGATGAAGTTTAGATCTGCTAGCACCCTTTACAAACACCATTGCAATTGAATCCAATGTTTGAAAAAGCGAGTGAGGAATAGGAATGAATATGTGCTAAAGGATCTAAAGGCATTTTGGCTGAATCACCATTTTCATGAGGTTAATGCATGCAGCTACAGACAATGATAGTCTCACACAGATCTTGGTTTTGGATTGGACATACAGTATCAGCAGGAATACATTTGCAGCTAGCACATCGGATGGGTTTGTGGCTGTGGGGCCTAGGAGACTGGTTCCCTCAGGCAAGTGCCGGTTAGAAGAGGGGTACAGTATATCAGACAACATTTGTCCCATTTAATCTTCAGACCAGAGAGGACCCAAAGACCTTAATAAGTTCAATAGTACCCGGTAGCATGTGGTCTGGATCTCGCAATATAGAGTATTAGGTCATCCACATGCAGATCCACACAGTCCTCACCAATAAAATGTGGTATTCCACTGTAGATGGCATCTGCTCAGAGCTGTATTGCCAGTAGTTCCACTGTGATGGCAAACAATAATAATTGGGCAACCTTGGCAGGTACTCCTGGCCAAAGACAATTGAGTCGACTGGAGACCATTGAGGGAAATAGAGACCTAAGACTCCAGCATAGGATAAATATCCACTTCAGGAAATTAGGGTTGAAGCTAAAACTCTGAAGAGTCTGAAGAAAATAGCTTTAGCAGAATTTAGGGACACTAATGTCCAAGCATCTTGGCGAGATGCACCAATCTGATTTATTATTTGAGTACATCTGAAGTTGTCAGAGGTGCTGTGTCCATGTATAAATCCAGATTGGTCAGAGGGTATAATATCAGTCATAACCACAGTCAGTTGAGTAGCAAGAACTTTCGTCAGGACTTTATAGTCTGCGTTTAAAAAAGAATTAGGCCTGTAGGATCCACATTCCAAAGGATCTTTGCTTGTTTTCAATAGGACTGTAATCGTAGCTTCATAATAGGAAGGTGGCAGACAATCTTTTGCAAATGAGGTTTGAAGAGTCCGCAACAAGGATGGCAGGACTTGATCTTGATATTATATAATCATCTCTCACGGAAGTTCATTTATTCCTGAAGCTTTGCCTTTAGCCATACACAGTAGAGCCTCAGAAACTTCAGTAAGGTGCTTGCAGCATTTCCACTCGTGAAGCAGTCAATTGAGGAAATTGTAAGTTAGATAAGTAAGCCTTGGAGTCTTCTTAAGTAGCTGGTACATGTGAAGGAGCTATAATGGCTGGTGAAAGCTTGCAAGATATCATCATTGGACAAAGTCATTTTGCCCGTGGCAGTTTGACTCCTAAGAATAGCTGGTGAGGAAGTAGATTGGTGAATAAGATGTGCTAAGAAGCTGCTGGACTGATTCCCTAGTTAAAAGTATTTTTGAAAGTTAAATAAAGGTCTTTTAAATAAGAGAGGTGTTTTCTGGTAGACTGTATCCAGATCTGTTGGTGTTCATCAGTGGGGCCCCTACTGTAGTTTGCTTCAGTGACTATGCAAGCAGTAGACAGATCATGATCTTCACAAGCCAATAGTCTTTTCAGGTAAGTTATGGAGGATTGTAGGCAGCCCCTTGGGCATGCCTTGAGAGTATCCCAGTATGATGAGTGAGAAGAACATTGCCCGTTATGGGTGATATATTGTCATGGCTGTAAGTGTTGGCACCCCTGAAATTTTTCCAGAGAATGAAGTATTTCTCCCATAAAATCATTGCAGTTACATATGCAGAACTCCAAAAATGGGCTGGACAAAATTACTGGCAACCTCAATTTAATATTTAGTTGCACACAGTTTGAAAAAATATCTGAATTCAATCCCTTCCTATAAACATCAACAAGCTTCTTACTTTTCTCAACTGGAATTTTGGACCTCTCTTCTTTTGTAAACCTCTCCAGGTCTCTCATATTTGAAGGCTGCCTTCTACCAATAGCAATTTTAAGATCTCTCTACAGGTGTTCAAAGGGATTTAGATCTGGACTCATTATTGTCCACTTCAGAATTCTCCAGTGCTTTGTTTCCATCCATTTCTGGGTGTTTGTTGAAGTATTCTTGGGGTCATTGTCCTACTGGAAGACCCAGCTTTTTGACACTAGGCCCTACATTGAGACCTAAAATCCTTTACTAATCTTCAGATTTTATGATGCTTTGCAACACAGTCAAGACAGAAAGTGTCAGAGGAAGCAAAACAACCCAAAAACCTCTTTGAACCTCAACCATATTTGACTGTTGATACTGTGTTCTTTTCTTTTTTTTTTTTTTTTTTTTTATACGAAAAAAATGCTACCTTGGTCTTATCTGTCCACAATATGTTTTCCCAGAAAGATTTTGGCTTTCTTGTGTACATTTTGGTAAGCTGCAGTCTAGTGTTTTTATGTCTCTGTATCAGCAGAGAACTTCCTGGATCTCCTGACATAGCGTTTTATTTCATTCAAGTCGATGGATAGATCACGCTGAGGCTGGGTTCACACAATGTATTTTGGCTCGTAATTTGGCACGTAGACGCCGCAGGAGCTTTTGCGGGCCGTTTTCACGGTCGCGGCCGCAAAATAGCGCCGTGTATACGGTCCTGGCTCCCATTGAAATCAATAGGAGCGTATACGGCCCGCAAAAGCTCCCGCGGTGTCTACGTGCCAAATTACGAGCCAAAATACATTGTGTGAACCCAGCCTGACACTGATGTACTCGGAGCTTACAGGACAGCTTGGATTTCTTTGCAATTTGATTGTGGCTGTTTACTCACCATCCAGACTATCTGGACTAACCTGCGTTGCGACCTTTCATTT
This sequence comes from Leptodactylus fuscus, assembly GCF_031893055.1. Taxonomy (NCBI): domain Eukaryota; kingdom Metazoa; phylum Chordata; class Amphibia; order Anura; family Leptodactylidae; genus Leptodactylus; species Leptodactylus fuscus. Next base: position 224,046,528 of record NC_134265.1, on the reverse strand, counting down.
AATTTTTCTCTTTTGTCCATGTCCAGGGAGATTAACTACAATGCCATGAGTTGTAAATTTCTTGATTATGTTGAGCACTGTGGACATCAAGATGTTTGGAGATGTTTGATTCTCAAGCCATCAGACAGTTTTATTATCCAGTTTCTGTTATCCATGCATGGCACACATAGACACACAATGCAAAGAATGAGTCAACTTTTCACTGGTTTCAGGTGTTATATTGCCCACACCTTGCCACAGAGTTTGAAAAGGTACCAACAATTTTGTATTGGAACCACACTAAAGTAAATAAACATGTGTCTAACAACACTTGTATAATTGAAATAATCTTCTGGGAGAAATACTTCATTTTCTTTAAAAATGTCAGGGATGTCAACACTTATGACCATGACAGTAGGTGTCAAGTTCTCCCAGTATGGAGTGTGATGTAGCAATCAAGGCCAGCTAGAAGGGGTGTACTTTTCTGAAAGGCTGAGTATGGGAATGCTCAACAGGCTGCAGAAGGATAGGAGTGTGATCTGAAAGGCATCTAGGTAGAAGAACAATCAATGTAGAGCTTAGCATTGCTGCATATGTAGTCGATTCAGGAAAGGGAATTTCGGCAGGACGAGAGAATAAGACCAGCTCCTCCAATAGTTTCTGCAATGTAGATGGATGTTGTCAAGAGGTAGGGGATGACTGTTGCAGAGTAAAACAATCCACTGAAGGAGTCCGTACTTTATTGAAATCTCCCACTCATATGACAGAAGCCTGGGGATCCAGGCAGCGACTGATAATACATACCCTCTATGTAACAGACTACAGGGTGATACAAAAAATGGGCTATCAATAAAGAATTATGGCAGGTGAATGTGTCATATATTTGGCATCTATATATAGAAATCACTGACACATCAAAATATAATAAAAAGGTATAAACTTATTAGAACATGTATTAAGAAGAACATACAATGGGAGGAGAGTTGAAACCACATATATTACAGCAAACACTCCAACGCCAATGTAAAGACATATAAATCAGGTAAGGATAGTAAGCCTATAAAGATGAATAATCCTTGTGAATACAAATAAAGTGACCAGTGCACATACATAAAGTAATTGAACATAGGATACTGACTATACCTGAAGGGAAACAATGCATAATACCCTGAGTCAAGATGGCACCCCTACACGTGTTTCACCTGCTGGCTTCTTCCGGGGAAATACAGTATCTCTAACTCAGCAGGTGGTAGTAAAACATTAGCTATGGAGTACAATCGATACATGGAAGGATAATGCTAGCAGCTCAGCAAGAGACTCAAAAATACACATCTTGTCAGTCAAAAGTAACGTGCAAATGAACAGTAACAAACATGAATAACTCTCATGGTATACTCATCAAGCTTTATCGAGTTGATATCAACAATAATAAAGTCCATCAGTGTATGAAATCAAAAGGCAGCATTGGTGATGCATTCTGCCAATCAACGCTGGTTCTGCATCGAACATTAAACTTCGAACAGCTAGTAGTGTTCGATCGAGTACGAGTATCTCGAATACCGTAGTATTCGATCGAACACCTACTCGATCGAACACTACTCGCTCATCTCTAGTAATAAGCACATATCACAGACACAATGTCTTTTTACCAAGATGTCAGGGAGGTAGGTTAAGCAAATATTCTATTGGGACACCCTGTATAAAGAGTGCATCATTCAAGTTTTTTACCTCCATCAAAAAAGGCTGGATCAAGGGGCAATCTCAGAAGATGTGACACAATGTACCCAGGGACGAGTGACATCTCCAGCAGGTGGGGGGGCACAAGAGTTAAGAGCGTGCAATAGGTCCAGAGAGTGGTACCAGGGGAGATTGTATAATATAGTAAAGTAAATCTGGATCGCGTTTGCAATAGCATAGGGATGATGCTGAAGAGTACCGGTGAAGTCGCGGATGTCATGAGGGATGGAGAGGCCTGGGGATCTCATAAAGTCCTGGCTAACAAGGTACAAGCTTTATTGCCTCACTCATAATAGAGACGATGGCTTTAGAGAAGGAGGCTTTGAGTGGCATGTGCAGCTAGTTCGCATAGGTCAACCTGTGCCGCCACTAACTGACACAGTAATGGCAGGGAGGGACGTGCTGTTAAGCGTTCTGTAAGGGTCCATATTTTAGTGCTCAGGGCAACCTCCCTAGCCTTTCTATCCTTTTTGAGCTGCGCCACAAGAGCAATACAGTGTCCATGTACAAACGCCTTTTGTGCTTCCCAAAGTACAGAACTAGAGAAGACCGACATTTCATTGTTTCGAAAATAGTCAAGTAGATGTGTATGTAGTGTGGTACGTGTGGACTGTAAATGTAGGAGAGACTCATTAAGACGCCATTGGCAACGTCTGGTCAGGACCAGAATACAAGACAGGGAAACTGGGTGATGATCGGTTTTATCATAGAGCTCAATCTAATATAGATACCCTTGGCTACTACACGTATGACGACTTAATTCTTTAGTTAGCAAATTTATCCTTTATAGTTCTATATGTTCATATTTATTTATGCTACCACAATAACAATTTAAACTAAAAATACCTTTTTTGTTTTTTTCTTAGTTTTTTCTCTCTAAGGGTTTGCATGTATGCTTTTTACTAGCTGCATATGTAATTTGTGCTACATATATCTCTATTTTTTTTTCCATTTTCTATAATAAAAGAAAAGCAATAAATAAATAAAAGAACATGTGTTTTTTACCATGGGATCCTAAATATGTAACTAGTTAATAATGTACCAAGCCCAGAAGAAAACCCCCTTGAGCTTAGTCGAGAACAAGTGTCAGAGAAGGCACAGGAAGTACTGGTGCTACATATAATAGTAATTTTTTATACCTCAAATCATAGGCTGTTTTTTATGTGATATCATTGTACAGTATCATGTATTACAACAATTAAATGATGACTAACACAATTAATAAAAGTTGTGCTAGGATGTATGTATTTCATGACAAATCATCACTTCTGGATAAACTCCAGTACCAGTTGAGTCACAGTCAGTGATGAAACCATTCATACTCCCCCACAAAACATTGTGCAATGTAACGTGAAGTCATGAGTGTGATGTTATATCATGATAGTGATGAAATATTCTGATGCATATGCTTATTTTTCTATGAATCCTATGTTTCAATTTAACCCTGATAAATAATTTTCCAATAGGTATTGAATTATAGATAGCCATATACCTACCTATACAGATAACACAGTTTGGTTTTTAGGCTCATGGGAGATATTCATGTGATTTTTGCTTGGACAATTTGATCCCTCTAAAGCAAGGGTAGGGAACTTTCGGCTCTCCAGCTGTTGTAAAACTACAACTCCCAGCAGGCATACCTGCTCTGCTGTTCTCGGAACTCCCATGGAAGTGAATGGAGCATGTGGGGAGTTGTAGTGTCACAGCAGCTGGAGTGCTGCTGCTCCATCCATAAACATTCCCGCTCGGCTAAAGTTACACAAATACACAGTATTTTCCTACCATCAGATTTTTGGAATATGGGACTTGTCATAAATGTTTTGATAATGGGAGTACAACTGATAGGAACACCACTGAACTTAAATAACAGAAGTAAAAAGACCACTAGATATATTGTGTAATCCTCAGATAGAGTCCCTAAAAAAGGTAAAAATATAGGCTGGGTTAGGCCACATGCAGTCGCTGTACTGCCTTGATATACCCTCACTATATCATCACTTAAGTGAAACACATAACTACTTTCTAATAAAAGCTTGACTTTAATGACTATAACAATTTGTTGTGATTTATAATGTGTATATATATATATATATATATATATATATATACATTTAATTTGTATAGTGCCAACATATTACGCAGTGCTGTACAATTTGTATAATGTAAGTGCAAATATGAACATAATAATGAAAGTTGAAATCTTTTCAAATCTGCAAAGAAAGAAAAAAAATTATAAATAGTTTTCAATACCTGAGATTTACACTAAACACATCACACTTAAGGAACACAATAGTATGCACAATCCTTTTATGATTTATAAGCTGATTATACTGGAGTTCCCGTAACAGTGAATAATCTAACAATAGCCATAAGGCATGTAGAGATTCCCTCCCGTATTACAACTTTCCTTTTGCCTGCAGAAATACGCTTGGCAGCACCTATATATAGCTTTTCATGCAGTACACTTTTACATCTGTTATCATTGATACTTGTCACATGTCTGCTATACCTGTGATACTCCCTTTTAAAGTAAGGCAAGCATACAGGGGCTATACAAAATGTGAATGTGAAGCAACAAACTCTTCATCTCAGCAAGTTCAGACAGACGAAAGAAACACACCTTGATTGGAAGAACAAAAGCATGACAATAGTGCTCTAGTATCACTCATTCGGTCAAGTTAGGGCAGAGCGCGGCAGATAGGTATGACCTGTCTGTTATAACATGCCTCGGCCCTTTTACACCGCTCCAATTAGAATGTACAACCAATATACAGCAGCATGGAGAAACACATGATATTCTGAGAAAGACTGGAAGGGCTGGCGGAACTTCTAATGGCCCTTAAGTAAATTATTATTATTACAAGGAAAATAATCACCTTTCCTTCTCCTTATTCCTTTCAGACACTACGTCTCAGTTATTTTGCTGCTGCTTGATTAGTGCTGGCTACAATTCATTGACTCCAAAATCTCCGCAGAAGTACTTTGGGAGATTTACAGTACATAAAGTTAAGTATTATTCATTTTAGCAGGGGAAATTCATCTCTTCTGACATGCACTACATGACACTACGGTATGGGTCTGCCTTTTCAAGCAGAAACATCCTGGAGAATTAAGGTAATTGGCCAATAAGCTATATTTTACCTTCCTGAGATCTTCTAATGTTTAAGAAACCTGGAATTCATTTTGGAATAGATTTCCACTTAAAGAATTCTGATATCAATAGCATTAACAAGTAGAATTATTGATAAAGAGAAACTCAGATAAAACATTTTCCATTGCAATAATTTTTTTTATTATTATACATTTGTAAATTTGTGTTAGTATTACACACCTCACTGTCACTTCCCAGCTTTACGCTAAGGACACACTTTGTAGGAAAGCACATGTACCTGTCCCTTCTGCTAAATCCAGTCCTGGCTTTCACACAACAATGGAAAGATTTCCTCTAATCATCTTACTAGTGACATTCTTTTATCACCATTGGTTACCAATGAATGCATATAGGAAATTTCTATGGTCTGAGATTTGTCAGAAGCCCAGCCACGGTTGTCATATTATGGCTGGATTATCTTTCCATGCATGTACTATCCTTGCCTGCTTCTATGTCCATGCACTCCCGTTCATTGGATAACTCTTTACAAGCTTTATGTATATATAAAGTATACTGAGTTGTCAAAGTACATGTGTCAGGATTTGAACCTGTGACCTGCTGTCTTGCCCGGTGTCTCCTTGCTTCCTGACCTACTCAGCTTGTTGAATAACAGCCTGCTGGACTTCAGTGTGGAGCCTACTGCAGAGGCTCGTCAGCTGATTCTCATGATTGGAACCCGCCCTGTATTACCCTGATTGGGTTGCCTATACATAGGTGGCTCTGACACTTCCTGTTGTGTTGGTATTGTGTTCTGTCTATCTGAATACAGCCTGGACACCTAGGAGACCTCCTTGCTGGAGCGCTTCTTCAGTTCCCTGGAACTTCAACTGCTGCCTGCAAGCTCACCGTAGCTTTAATACAGCTCCCGAATTACTACAGACTTCTACCTGGTATTGGCTTATCTGCTCTTGGACTGTTACCTCAGCCCCTGGGGCTACCCATGTGCTGTCTCCAGCCTCCTGTGCATTACCTGACGACTGGACTCCTGATCCTGTGCCACTAGTACCGTGACAACATGCTACAGATTATATATTGAGCAGCGAGTGTACATGCTAAAGTAGCACCAAAATGGCAACAGATAAGCATTGGTAATTCTCACCAGCTATGAGAGCTGCCTGATGTTGCACATAGCACATGATAAAGCATATTTCATATGAGAATACTCTTACTCAGGGATAGGGAACCTCGGCTCTCCAGCTGCTGTGAAACTACAACTCCCATCATGCTGCATTCACTTCCATGGGAGTTCCAAGAACAGCAGAGCAAGTATGTATGCTGGGAGTTGTAGTTTTGCAACAGCTGGAGAGCCATACGTTCCCTACCCCTACTCTAACTGGTACTAAGCTTCTTACTGTTCAACATCCTAGATTTTTGGTTAGTTCTATTCTCAAGTATGAGTGCAGCACAAAACACCTTTAATGCCACATCCAGGGCATGAGTGAGAAGTAAGGCCTTGTTCACATCTGTGTTCGGTATTCCGTTTGGGGAGTCCAATGCATTAAAAAGTGGTGATCAATGAAACCACACGGACCCCATAAACTATAATGAGGTCTGTGTGTTTTCCACACGTTGTCTGCACGAATCATGGGGCCCGTGTGCTTTCAATACTCACCGCTTTTTAATGCGTTCGGTATCCCGTTTGGGGGACTCCCTGAATGGAATACCTAATGCAGATGTGAACTGGGCCTAAGCAATCTGTTGGCATAAACAGAAGACTTTTGAACCCTTCTGGTCTGTCACTTTTTCCAAAGCTGTGACAAAAAGAGTGTTTCAAGTACACAATATATACCACTTCACTAAGCAATAGTCACAGAAAGCTGATCTGCCTCTGCATCATAGAACACAACTAAATACAACAATAATGTCATTTCTGTCAAAAACAAATTGTATCCCTTTTGTTGTGGATAGACTTAATAAACTGTGTTGTACAGTATGACTGCCATGTCTATTGCAAATTGGGCCTTCTATACTATTGGGCCGTCTATACTATACTATACCAAAAAAGTATGCAAACTAGTTCCAATGAACATGCTCTTGTGAATGTCGTCACATTTACGAGCACAGATTCATTGGAACTAGTTTGCATACTTACTTGGAAAAGAGTCCTAGCATTGATGCAGCAGGGTTGTGTTTATCTCTGCTCATTATAACTCTGCTTGTTCTCTAGCTAGGAGGGAAACGTTTTCTCCGCTCTAGACACATGGTTTCAATCTTAGTTAATCAAGATGATCCTGCAGCTCTTGAGGTTATAGCAATTAGATTTAGAACCTCTTCAGTACAGTGACTCATTGTACCATCAGATTTCTCAACAGAAAGCCTACTAAACCTGTATAAAGGTTATAGTGATGGGAGGTATTGTATGTCATATGATGCTGCATCCATATACAGAGTATCAGTTGTACCAAGGCTCACCTTCTAGACACCAGTGCCATTGAATGCAACTAATGCAGTGCAGGCTCTATATCCAAGACTTTATTTACTGTAAGGTAGCTCTCTCTACATTATACATCAACATTAACAGGAATCTGCAGTATGTTTTATCCCACACAAACTGTTTAAAAGGGAGTCTGTCAGCGGGAAATTCAGTATCAAGCTAATGATCGTACCTTGTAGAGTATCTACACTTTCCAAAGATTTCTTATTCTGCATTTCATTTCATTTCATTTCATGAAAAACAGAATTTTATTCTTATGTAACTTAGCTAAAAAGAGCTTTATGGGTATTTTTTCTCCTGCGGGATCTTTGCTGTACGCACTATATGATCAACCCTAACGGTAGACAAATCAAAAAGAGATTGGATAACAAGAAAAGGAAGCCAAGATCAGTAACTAGTAAAAGGATAAATTCTGAGAACACATAGCCCAAATGTAAATGATAAGACTCAAAGCTAGGCTTAAATTATCCACATTTCTGAAGATTGGACAATGAGGCAGCACTCTGACTTTACTAGGCATGGCAACCTTAAAGGGGCTCTATCATTGGGAAAGTCATTTTTAACTAAGCACAGAAGCCTCTCTGCTCTCCCACACGCATAGCAGAGAATAGCAGACAGTGCTCGCTGAGACTTCCGGGTGCACGCTGGAGCCTAATTAGCATATGAATAAAAACGGTCTCATTCAAAAACTACTGAGGCGATTAACATACAAAAGGTATATGTGGAATACCTTTCTAAAGGCTATGCAAGTATGTGCTTAGTTAATAATGACTTTTCCCAATGATAGAACCCCTTTAAGGTGACAGCTATGAGGGAAGGATGGATGCAAGGAGGAGAGGGAGGTGCACAGATACAGAGATTACTAACAAAAACTATCTATAACATACACAGTAACTGTACTTGTAATATCACCATTATGTTCTCCAACATACCAAACATTAAAATAGCAGTCGTGAGGAGCCTTCCACTTCCACTGCCAACCAAGTTCATGCCTCAAGGGAATACACAGGATTTTCTTAAGAGGGGAACCAACCAATTGCTCCGCTCCCTGACTGCTGACGATCCTCTTCCAAATCACCTCCCCCCTCTTCTTTCACTTGCTGTTAATGCTAACATTATTCTATTCTATCTCCTACAAGTGCTGCCTCTTTCCAGCTAGCACTTTGTGGTTTTGTGTATGCCTCTATTGTACCCAGATACCAAGACTCCTATTCTTTTTTTTTCCCCTAGCCATGTACATTCCTATATTGGATAACATAGCTATGTCATTACCTGAACATAAAAGTGATAAACCATCACTTTTATGTTCAGTTTATTATTGCTCTCTGTAAGAATGTTATAAAGGATCGTATAATGTAACAGTGACAATGGAATTGATCTACTCAACTAGTGGACTGACTCTGATCTAATGAAATATTCATTCTGCTTTCTCTATTATATTTATCTCACGCATTTGGAGTCATACAGGCTTAGCATCCATTCTCATTACATCATTAGAACTGCAAACGTAAAACAGCACGCTCTTACAATGAATCACACATGTACTAAACTACAATACAACTGCACATGTACAGAAACAGGGATAAGACCTTGGATAGTGTGCATGAAGTCTGTATGGATGCTCAGTCTATAATACTTCAAGTAACAGCTCAGCAAGAAATTGGATACATGTAAAAGTACAGGATCCCTATTTTATTGAACCCTAATATGCTTGTAGCATGAAGCCATAGGGTAGATCTTGCATCCTTAAATTGCAACTAAACTTTTTAACAACTTTTGATTTTCTGGTAGTATTTGTGCTAATGCTAAGCTTTGTAATATACTTCATTGACAAATTTTTGCTCCTTTTTGTGAAATCCCACATTTTTTCACTCTTTCCTTTTCTTCTTTATAGATGGATGTCCGCTGCTTCTCATTTTCTCTGCGTAAAGTGAAGAAAAAATGAGGCTATATTTCAGGCATTATAAAATGTACAAATCTATGCAGCTGCTTATAAATATCCCAATCCCAACTGTATTTTTAACCAGTAGCATCTCTGGACACCAAATACATATTTCTAAGTTTTATAATGCCCATAAGAAGTGACCGTCCCCTACCCTCATTTTCTCTTCATGTCACATAACCCGCTACTCCGAACACAATGAGAAAATGAAAAGCAGGGGTCATCTATCAACAGAGAAGTAAGAGAAAGAGTGAAAAATGCAGGATTTCACAGAAAGGAGACAACATTTCTTAATAAAGTATATTACAAAATTTATTAATGACATAAATGCTGCAAGAAAATCAAAAGTTGTCCGAAAGTTCACTTATGCTTTAAATCTTTACTTGTTAATGCTTAGATCTCTGGAGATCTGTCTGTCTCATTATATAAGCACAATATTATTATGACCTGCCTTCTGATACTTATGTATACCTTTGCTGTGAATTAATATAATTTTTGGCTTGTACACTATGTATTTTAGCCTAGAAGCAATTTTTTTGTGATTGGGGCTAAATTAAAAAATTGCCATTTTTTGGCTGCATGTATAAGCCCTGCAATACAAGCTGTAGAGTGCCAGTGCCATGTGTTGGCTAATCTGGGAAGGTGACTAATGGCTCCTCCTTCAGTTCCTCTCTCCACTCAAACAATTAGGACCGTATCAATGTTCAATTAGTAATAATTAGCTTAAAGAGGACCTTTCATGTTCTCGGTCACCTGTGGTTTTATATACCGCTAGAAAGCTGATGATGCTGGGGGGAACACCCCTCTGTCCTCCTGACAGTACTTGTCCATAGACTAGTACTGAGGGGGGCATTCCACACTGCTCAGTGGCATTGCTCGGCAGTAAGGAACGCCCCCTCTGACAGTACAGCGCTATGGACTCTACTGTTAAGAGGAGTGTTCCTCACAGACTGTCAGGAACGCCCTTCTGACAGTGAAGAGCTATGGTAACAGCACCGATAGCTCTTCACTAGGGGCACATAACAGGAAAGCTGGTGTGTTGAATTCAGCTACCTTTCTAGCAGTATATAAAGCCGCAAGTGCCTGAGGACCTGAAAGGTCCTCTTTAGAAAGTCATTGTCATCTCTGATGAGATATTTCATAGTTTCTTCTATTCACCTGGACGATTAATTTGTAAAATAAATATGAAAAAGTGTTAATCTTTAGAAGAACTTTCAGGTGAGATTTGGATAAGGTGCCAATGGTATTTTCTTGTACTGTAGTGCTTATATACACAATTATAGAAGCCAAAACAAGCAATTTTTTTAAATCACACTCAAATACAAAAATGAATTTATCCCACAATACATACAATTTAAGAAAATAAAAATCTCTGCAAAGGTTTAGATGCTGCCAGGTCAAGTAAACCGTAGTATTTGGGAGGTTGGTCTTTATCAGCACAAAGTATAAGTTTTTCAGGTTTTTTTTTTTCTAGCGATAAAATTTAATTCTAAATCAACAGTGATTAAAGTGCATGAAATATTTCATGATTTATTAATCTGCTATTAAAGAATAGTCTTACTCAGCATTAGACAAAGCTAGCATTATGAAGCATTAAATTCCAGTGTAATCGTATCTATGCTTCATATCCTGGAAAGGGCAGGAGCATTCACGTGTAGAAATGGTAAAAAGACAGCAGCTCATTAAATAAAACCAACATATTTCAATATAATTCATACAAAATACTGTAGATTCATTTTATATAGTTTCAAAGTAACCCAGAATCATGTGTTGTATCTTTCAATGACGCACTAGTTTTTCAATATACGTTCTTTGTTAACTGATCTGATCTTGTATAAATAATGACAACAGGATGCGAACAAACAGGGTTCTTACACACCTTGGAAAGATATTACTTTTTGCCTGTGGCAGAGAAAGCAAATATTTTTCCTTAGTTACCTCACAGTTGTAGTTACGAGATTGCATAAAGCGATGAGTACAGATCTTAGTGAACTTATTTGTTGGGTAGATCAGGCTGGGTAAAGATAAACTACTATTATCATACTTTTACTTTTCATGTACACTTGTATGAAGGTGAAAGCTCAGGCCTATTATCACCTATTAATGTAACTATTGTCTTTAAAGATCGTCATTCTTATTTTAGGAAGAAAGACTTAGGGTAAGTTCACACAGAGATTTTTGGTCAGGATTTTAAGGCGGGTCAGTTCTTTTTTCTGGGAGCCGGAACAAACGGCCATAGAAAAAAAGTGACATGCTCATTCTTTCAGGCGGATTCGCCTCGCAACATCCGCCTGAAGACACTCCATGCCGACTAGGCCCATCATTTGGGACTAATCCGGAGCAGAGTGCACTGCACTGGCATCCAGTCGCAGCGACCCGTATTTTGGACCAGAACCTGAGGCGGCCTCTGCCTCAGGTTCCGGTCCAAAAAATCCTGTGTGAACGTACCCTTAGGAATATTTGCTCCACATATTTTTATGATATATTTATTCACACTGATGTGTATGGCTACATCCAGAGCAGCACATATTGTGGTCATGGGTTTAATGCGTTGCAGTTTCATGCCTGGGAGATGCTTAACAAGTGCAATTGATGCCATTCGATGATTAAAATTATAATTACAATCACCAGCACTTTGACAGAATCCAATCCAATGTGGTGAAAGAAGGTTTAAAGAGCCGACCGAGCGATCAACACATATAGCGCATCTTTTTTGTTTTCTGGTGTTAACCCATGAATTGGGTACGCTGGGGGGCTTTTAGTTAACCATCCAATGCCTCTGAGTAGCCGGGGAAACGCGTTAGGAGGAGTAGTTTACGCCTATGTGTCAGTACCTGCATGTGTGAATGCGGCTCTAGCCAGTTAATCAATACTCTGACTTGAGTAAAGCTACGTGTAGCACTGGGCCTGCTGTATTGGACTCAGTGCTAGTAGTTTGTGTGTTGTGTGCAATGGATTCACCAAAGTGATTGGAGGTTACCTAGTACCTAGTACCCAAGGTATTTCTTAAACCACTAGTTTAGTATAGCAGCCTGTTTGTCACACACGCAGTTTAGCCCTTTCTCTACCATTTTTATCATATGGATATCTAGCTTTTAATGAATATTAATACAAGTTAAATCTTAGTGCACTTTTTTTCTTTATTTGTTTTGTATACCCCTGGGTGCATTACCAATCTATTCAACTATTTTTGTTTGTTTGTTACATATACACATTATGAGCACTTATGAATGGTGCAATAACATGGAAGTAATTTTTGGAGTCAAATGGAGTGACATACACATGTTTACATTTTGTCCCCCCAAAATTAAAGTGGAAAAACACATTACAGGCTGATCCAACTTTGCAGGCATCAGATCGCGCTCCATGATATCTCCAAACTTGACAGAGTCTGGAAACACCGTGGAGAGCGATCTGCTGCCTGCAACATCCTTCAGCATGACTGATTTGGCAGTGAGTCAGTAATGGTGTGGGGTGGCATTTCTTTGGAGGGTCACACAGCCCTCCATGTGCTTGCCAGAGGTAGACTGCCATTAGGTACCAAGATGAGATCCTCAGACCCCTTGTGAGACCATATGCTGGTGCGATTGGTCCTGGGTTCCTCCTAATGCAGGACAATGCCAGACTTCATTTGGCTGTAATGCGTCAGAAGTTCCTGGAACATGAAGGCATTGAAGCTATGGACTTGCCCGCCTGTTCCCCAGATCTGAATCCGATTGAGCACATCTGGGACATCATGTCTCGCTCCATCCACCAACATTATGTTGCACCATAGACTGTCCAGGAGTTGGCAGATGCTTTAGTCCAGGACTGGGAGGAGATCCCTCAGGAGACCATCCACAACCTCATCAGGGGTATGCCCAGGCATTGTAGGGAGGTCATACAGGCACATGGAGGCCACACACACTACTGAGCCTCATTCTGACATGTTTTAAGGACATTACATAAAAGATGGATCAGCCTGTAGTGTGTTTTTTTCACTTTAATTTTGGGGGTGACTCCAAATCCAGGCCTCCATTGGTTAATAAATTTGATTTCCATTGATGATTTTTGTGTGATTTTGTCATCACATTAAACTTTGTACAGAACAAAGTATTCAATGAGAATATTTAATTAATTCAGATCTAGGATGTGTTATTTCAGCGTTCCCTTTATTTTTTGAGATATATATATATATATATATATATATATATATATATATATATATATATATATATATATAAGATTAAAATTTAGGAAGTGAAAAAAAGAGTAACTTCAGGTACAGATGTAAGAATATTAATTTAAAATGACCAGTCCTGAAGAAATAGACTAAAAGCTTTCATGTTACTCCACTGGGCATTGTGAATAATGCAAAAGTGTTTTTGTTTCAACCCTGGTCATCTTAAAAACACACCTTTTCCGCAACTTTTTGGCTGCAGTGTGTGGATGACATTAACCAAAATCTTATTCAAAATCTCCTTTAGGCTAAGTCCCCACAGGCCGTATCCGCAGCACTAAAGTGCTGCGGGAAGAACCACTGCGTGAACGCATTGCGGTTCTTTCCGCAGCGCTTTTAAGAGAAAGTTCCCAGAGTTTTCCTCTGCGGACTTTCTCTTAACATTATATCTACGGGAAAGCTGCCGGCGTTTCCGTAGATATAATTGACATGCTGCGATTTACAAAGCCACAACGGCTTTGCAAATCACAGAGTGTCCGCGCTGCGATCTCTTCCGCAAAGTGGGGATGGGATTTGCATTAATCCCATCCACTTTGCCTGCACTGTACAACGCTGCGATTTTTCCCACAGCGTCTCCGTTGCGGGCAAATCGCAGCGTTTCCGGTCCGTGGGGCCCTGGCCTTACTTAAAAACACAGCAGCAGCCAAAAATGCTTACCGCAACTACGGGGCCTTAGCCTAAATGTTCAATTCACAGTGAAAGCCTGTAGCATACATTGACATGCTGTAGCTGTAAAACTATGGGTCAATTCCTACTGCAGAATTTTTCAGAGTAATTTGTTTAAATCTCATTCACTTTGCTACTGCTAGAGATATAAAGGAAGCTGCTGGATCCTAATGCAAAACCTGCACCAGGCTCCTCAACTAATATATCATTTATTATACTGGTCTCCTTGTATTCTGAGGAGACACCTTCTGGGACCGGGTCCAACAGCACCATCTACTCCCCTTCAAGATATGCCCCTGACTACTACAAAAGCTAAAGACTTGCTGTTTCCAATTCAGTGGAAAAAATCTGCAGTATATATGTGCCATGTTGCTAGAGTACAATTTTTTTTTACTGAAGTAGTGACATTTACATTTAGACGTCTTCCTCAGACTATGAGACTTGAGAAACTCGAAACATACATGGTCCTCACTTTAAAACAATAAAGGAAATGTAAAAGTTCTTTATTTTTGATAAGTCACAAAGTTCATTTAAGTTTAAAGAACATGTATAATGTTGAGTTTTAATAATAACACAAGTGCTCCCCCTATAGTTTAGCTCATGAATAGCTTGGAAGGTAGAAAGACAGAATGATTGTACTGTATGTACATAGCCATACTTCCTACTTGTAACACCTTCAAGGGTTAGCTGCAGTGTACCTATGGAAAATGCCTGTCAGACATTCTTTTCTCTTTTGTGGAGCTCTTCTGAAGCATGACAAGTAGGTAGTATTGTAGCAGTTTTTCATCCTTTGTTTCCTTTTGCTTTGAACAGACACAAATGTCTTTTGTTAGTATGTGCTTCCTCTAGAGCCCAAACATCCACACAAAGGTGTCTGCCTGTGTCAACACACAATTTACTCTGCTCTCTTCTCATGTCCAGAAACATATTAATGACATTGACACCTTGCATGTTTCTTGTCGGATTCCATATAAACAATTACAAGAAATGTGTTTAATATCATTTCAAGCTATTTACAATATTCTCATGTATTTATTTTCTATACTATTGCACTGGTAAATACATGTTTCTTTTATCGTGTCAGACAAGAATTTATTGTAAAGAACAGCTTCATCCAATACTTCTGGCTCTGTTTTTTCTATATTCCATATATCTTTCTATTAGCATATGCTGAACATATGTGGCTGTGTTCCATATCTTAGTAAGGTAGTCTTGTATGGGCCCAGCTTTGTATAGGAGACAGTCAGGAGAGATGTCAAAGGTTATAAAAGATACCAAGATGTTGTATAACAAACGATAAAGTTGTTATATACCCTGTTCCATAGCCACCTTTAACAAAAACTGCTTTGAGTCCTCTAATCCAGTTCCAGGTCATCAGTAGAGATGAGCGAACAGTAAAATGTTCGAGGTTCGATATTCGTTTCGAGTAGCCCCTCAATATTCGACTACTCGAATCGAATATCGAACCCTATTATAGTCTATGGGGGGAAAATGCTCGTTTCAGGGGTAGGCAACGTTCGATCAAATTATACTTACCAAGTCCACGAGTGAGGGTCAGGCTGGATCCTCTGTGCAGTCTTCTCCTTGCAGCGTCCCCGCTGCGTCTTCCGGCTCTTCTGGCTCTTCATTCACTCTGCCAGGCATCGTACTTGGGCAGAGCTGACTGCGCATGTCCGCACTACAAGCGGACATGCGCAGTCGGCTAGGCCTAGGCCCGATGCCTGGCAGAGTGAATGAAGAGCCGGAAGAGCCGGAAGACGCCGCGGGGAAGCTGCACGGAGAAGACCTCTAAAGGTAGGAGAAGAAGCAGTATTGATTGGCCAACTGTATAGCATTCGGCCAATCAATGCTGGTTCTGCATCGAACTTTTACATTCAAACAGCGAGTGGTACTCGATTGAGTATGAGTATTTCGAATACCGTAGTATTGGATCGAATACCTACTCGATCGAGTACTACTCGCTCATCTCTAGTCATCAGTGGTTGTTAGGGGCACAGTACATGAAAACTAATGGAAAGATTGTCAAACACGCTGTAGCAAGCAGTCTATCCAAATGACTGAGCTACTTAGTGAAACGCTAACTAAGATTCTAAAAGAACCAGATTTTTTAATAACTACATTTATTTAGACCAACCCAACCATAAAGTAAATTGGAGATATAAGAAGACACTTGGTCAAATTTTGCATTGGGACCCCAAGGCTCCAAATAACAGTCCCTATTATTAGTCAGGTTGGGGAATTGCTATACATATTCTTCTTCTGGAAGACCTGGGTTGTCAATGAATTATGCAGATGGCAATGGATCTAAGTTCTCAGAGCCCTGATGATGGGCTCTGATACTTGTAATAGCCAATGCTGCACACTGGAAAAGCCTGGCTCAATATAGCACTAAGTTTTTACTGCATATCTTTGAATTGTGTTTTGTCTATCATGTTCTAATGGACATCTACATACTCTTGAGAAACCCCTGGTGGTGACATAGGGGTGAAACGCGTAGAGTAGGAGTCACTTTTATGGGCAGTGAATGGTTTATGCTCTATAGGCTGTATATGCTGCTTTTTCACACTCAGCAGTGAAGTGGTGTGTGAACAGCATGTTAGGCCACAACTGACCCGCTTTCTGGTTGTGTCCCTGTGCATGAAAAATCTTTTTTGGGGGAAGGTTCGGATAACCTGTCATCTACTGTGTTGTCTTAGTCCCCTATATGCTCTGAGACACTAAGTACGGGATATATATTTGTTAGGAGTACTATACAAAATTGTTTGGGGTACACTTTGCTTGCAACCTGTTTTCTGTATTACCCAAATTCTTTTATAATACATCTTAATAAAGGTTATGTTTTATGTTAGGGGACCATATAAGTTTTGCCAGTTTCTCTCTTAGGGGCCCTTCCACCATCAGGGATTGTAATTCTTTAAACCAGTTTAATACTTACCGGTACCTTGTTTTTTCCCTAAAAACACCTGAACGAGTTGTGTTTCATTGTCAATTGCCAATTGGGCAATTGTGTTATTTATTCTCACTAATGTTTCTGAAAATGAATTAAAATCTTTCATGTTTAAAGTCAAGCATTGTCCAAAGTCATAGTAACAACAGTGTTGTATTATATTTGTGTATTTTCTGTGTCTCTTATGCAACCACCAAAACGTATAAGATAGAAAATAAATATCTTCCGTAATATGAGATAGAAGCACAAATAGGGGATAAATCATAGAGGTTATAAAATATGTCAAAAATGTCCACAGCGAGTCCAATAAAAAGACAATTAAATGAGTCCATGTTCTTGTTCTGTGGTGCTTGGATTGTTGCCTAGTACTAAATTACTCAGTAAGAATATAATATTCAGTATTGAATTATTTTTTTTATTCTTAGTTCAATAACATGGAGTGAAATTGAGAAATTTCTGAATTGATTTTCATAGATATGTTTATTAAACAGTAGAAACCTAGAAAGTAACTGAGCTTTATTAACCCTTTCCCGCGGTGACATTTTTCGATTTTTGTTTTTGACTGCACGTGTCCAAAATCCCATATGTTTGCTGCCCAAAATGTTCTTCATAATGGTACCATTTATTATTCTGTCCAATGTACTGGGAAGATGGAAAAAAAATTCAGAATGGGGTAGAAATGGAGATAAAATGCATTATTCTAAAAGTTGCCATATTCTGACACCCATAACTTTTTTATATTTCCTTATACGGAGATGCATAGGGTGTCTATTTTTTGCAGGACCAGGTATACTGTTTAGTTATACCATTTTGGGGAATGTCTATTGCTTTGATCCCTTTTTCTTCAAATTTTTATCAGAGACAAAACAGCAAAAAAAAAAAAAAAGGCAATTCTGCACTTTTGTTTTTTTTTTCTCGCTACAGCATTCACCGTACAGGAAAATTATTTTTGTAGATTTGTAGACCGGGCATTTTCGGACACAGGGATACCTAATGTGTTTGTGTTTTCTAACCCCTGCAATGCAATGCAATGCTGTCTAAGGTGGCCCATAGACGTTCAATATTATTGTGCAATGTGGGTTGCACAATATTTTGACGGCGGCCCCTAGACGGTCAATATTATTGTACAATATTTTGGTTTGTACAAAAGATTATACTGCAATTGCAAGCACAGACGTACAACTACATTGTGCAAACAGTCCCTGCCAGAAGTCAACATGTTGAGTGAAACTGAATTGTGTTGCGTGATAATTGCTGTGCCCGCAAGACGTAAAAAAGGAAAGAAAAAAGGCTCGCAGAAAGGTAAAAAATTGGCCAAACAGTGGTTTATTGATAGGGAGAAGTTCATCCACAACAAATTACTCAATGAACTGTGAATTATCAATGAACGATCAATTATATTGCACAAACCAAAATATTGCACAATAATATTGATCATCTAGGGGTCCCTTAAAGCTAATGCACTGCAATTCATTGCAAAATATCAGTACTTCTATTGCAATAGAAAGTAATGAGAGACAGACCTGGGAGCCTTCAAAAGGCTCCCAGGTGTCATTAGTAACTGGACGGCCGGGACGTGCCAGGGGGGTGGGTTTAATGCCCACGATCAGTGTATGTATCTATAATACAGCACAGACCCGGTGGCTATGATGGCTGCTCAGCTCCTGAGTGGCCGCCATACATAAACACCCGACATCTGCCGTACTATTACGGCGGATGTCGGGAAGGGGTTAATCATTTAAAGCTCAAAAATCATCCATTGAATAAATAATACCGTTTTTCTTAATTTGTATAAATATGGTAGTGTGCAAGCGTGACCAAAGCACCAGTTCACTTCTGTATCCATTACAGCAGCACTAAACTTGATTAAATCTGTTCCCTAGAAGTGAATAGCGCCATGGTCACACATGTGCACTGTTACTCCAATTACTCAAGGGACTTGGGATAGCCCTATTCACATGATTGGTGGGAGTACCAGGATTGAGACCATTAGTGATCAAACACTTATTCGTGATCCACAGGATGGAGAATAACTGTTATATATGAGAAAATCTCTTTATGCTAAGGCCCCTTGCAGTGAATTGCTGCAAAAGAACACTACAGAAAGGTCAATGGAAGAAATACAACACTTTTTTCCCTGTTGTCCTCAACAGCGGCACAATGCGGGGTATTTCTGCCCCTGTGTGCTGGTAGGACAGGCGGATATTTAATTAGCCAATCAAATGCGTGGCAGGCCCTATAAGAGGGCACAAGAACCTCCCCTCTGCGTGTTTTTTTCTGTCCTGTGTGGACAGAGGACAGGTGGGAGGACTTGTGTCCTCTTTGAGAAGCTCAGCAGGATCACTCACCTCCTGAGCGGTTGTTTTCTTCTTGTCACCTTCTGTGCCCTGCGGGGAGAAGGTGCTTGTTAGCCATGTGTGGCTACCCCCCTCTATCCCCCCTGCCCCCCCTCTCCTCCGCTTCCCCTGCTCCTTGTGACTTACCTGACATTTTGGTGAGAGTCCGGGGACTCCGCATGCCGCCTCTGGTGGCCGCGCGGACTGCCGGCGGGTGGAACCACACTGTTGTGTATCCTGTTCCCCGCCGGCCGCTGTAAGCGCGCACTTCCGGTTTTGCCGGAAGTATCATAGCGCAATGGCAACGGCCTGGCGCTGGCGGCCGCTCACTCAGGGAAGATTCAGGCCTTATTAAAGGCCGGAAAAGACTGAGAGATGTGGGGGTAAGTGCCCGTGTTAAGGGCCTCTTGGTGGGGGGGAATGTATATCTTTGCAGACCCCTGATTACAGGGTTAGTTGTCTGGGCAGGTTGCCTCACCTGCTTTGATTGTGGCTCCGCCCACTTCCAGCCGGCCAGAATTAAGAGGCTGGCTGGCCTGGTGTCAGAGACCTTCCTGCAGTATCTGCTGAAGGCGTGCGATTGTGGTGTTCATTGATCTTGAACTCTTTTCCAGTTTGCAAACTTTATTGGGAACCGGCTGTGATGGCTGAGTGGTTAAGGTTTTGGACTCGAAATCCAATGGGGTCTCCCCGCACAGGTTCAGATCCTGTTCACAGCGCTAACCGGCAAAATGGCGCTGCTATTGGCAGTCACACCTGCCAAACGCGTTAGTGAACTACAAGCTTTGTCCGCTGAGGAGCCATATACCACCTTTTTCTCTGACCATGTACAGCTTAGGTTCCTCCCTGGGTTTCGTCCCAAGGTGCCATCTGCTGTAAACAGGAACCAACTGATTTCCCTTCCAGTATTTTTTCCGTTCCCTTCTTCTGCTGAAGAAGAAAGATGGCACAAGCTGGATGTGGTTAGATGCCTGCAGATCTACTTGCAGCGCACTCGCCCCTTTAGGTGGACTGAAAACCTGTTGGTCAGCTACACGGGGAAAAACAAGGGCGCCAAAGCCGCCAAAGCTACAATATCCCGGTGGGTTACCGAGACTATTAGAGTCGCCTATACCGCCCAAGGGCTGTCGGCTCCATCTTTCCTTCATGCCCATTCAACCAGGGCAGTGTCCACTTCACGGGCAGAAAGAAGTGCTTTGTCTGTGGACCAAATATATGCAGCTGCCTCTTGGGCATCTGAATCCACCTTCATTCGGCATTACCGCCTGAAGGACCAAGTGGCAGATTCCACTGCCTTTGCCCAGACCAGTTTAAGTTCGGTCATGGGTTTGTCCCACCCATCTTGGGGACCTGCTTGCTATATCCCCACATTGTGCCGCTGTTGAGGACGACAGGGAACGAGTGATTATGAAGATAATCTTGTTTCCCTTAGTCCTAACAGCGGCACAAGATTTCCCACCCTGGGAATCATATCTTATGTATAAAACTGTATATAAATGTAATGGAGGTACTTTTGTATTTACACGCAGAGGGGAGGTTCTTGTGCCCTCTTATAGGGCCTGCCACGCATTTGATTGGCTAATTAAATATCCGCCTGTCCTACCAGCACACAGGGGCAGAAATACCCCGCATTGTGCCGCTGTTAGGACTAAGGGAAACAAGATTATCTTCATAATCACTCGTTCTGCTGCATTTTTCATAGATATGAGCAGAAGCCAAATATGACTGACGCCATTTAAAGTATCTTAAAGAAACAAATGATCAGATAATAAAGCTAATATATATATATATATATATATATATATATATATATATATATATATGTTCTTAGAACATTTCCAATATATCCTTCAAAGGCAATACATAGAGATAAGATGAGCATATAACAATAAATTGCTCTCTATCTTTCTATTTTGATTTTACTCAAGGAATTTTGATGAAGTGATGACATTCATCACTCATCCTGAGGTATCTGTTGTGGAAATCAGATATGTAAAATGTAGCCGGAGGGCATTGGCTGACCACCGTACAAAGTGTCACTCAGAATGATGCTGGCTTGCCTGTCAAAGCTCCTGCGAACGTGACACTAGAAGAATTAAAGCGGATATCTGTCTTCATCTTGTGCTGGATTGAAAGCAATGTTTTATCAGAGATGATGATGAATTTGTTATAGCAGAAAGTATATAATGCATTTCATTGATTTGAGGTTAAAGTACGTTGTCTTCGAAAGAGTAAAAAAAAACACACTTTGAAGTACTAGAATGACATGTTCTACGCAAAATAACCATGTTGAAAACATAGGAGTGAGCGAAATAAAGAGATCTTAATACTTTTACTGGCAGATGCCCATGCCAAAACATAAACCTCAGGTGGAACCCATTCCCAGATGTTCATCCCATTGTACTTGCTCCATGGCCTGTACAAAAATAACCTATGAAAGTCTTTTGTGTTAATATTTGTGTTCTCATGGCCTACTTAGAAAAATGTGCTTTACTCTGGCTATATTCTTTAGATTATATGGACCAGATGACCATCCAATGTGTATGGAAGCCTCCTGGCTTGTTGGATATCCATATGCTCAATCTATTTCTCCTTGGACTGATGTTTCTGGCAGCAGCTGCCTCCCTCTTCTTAGGAGAGATATTGGTCATTGAACAAGCATTTGCCCACGTTTAATGTGTATGGCAGTCATAAGACTTATTTCTCTCCACTTCTCTGACCATGTGAGCACTCATGTTTGTGGATTTCGAAATCAGCTGTTCGAGGTGAGAAGGCTTGGGCAGTTGAATTTCAACATACTGATCTTTTTGCCTCTGGCAGCAGCTATTCTCAATATAGTATTGATTTACATTTGTAAACACATTGAGTCAGATTTACTAATAGTGTCTAAGAATCACGCAATGTAAGCTTAGAATAGTGAGTTTTAAACAGTGTAGTGCCTGATTCTGGATAATATATATGGTGGATTGTTAGACTGTGTAGTCTGTTTACACATCTATGAGTTGGCCTAGTTTCTGGAAAAAAAAGCATAAGATTTGGGCACATTTTTGATGCTCAATGTCACATCTGAAGCCAAACCCCCTTTCGCCACCATTTTAAGAGATAATGTTTATTTAAAAAGGGCATAAACCCTACGAAACCTTATATATATATATATATATTTATTGATATTTTTTACTAATGTGACTGGTCACAAAGTCTGTACAGCGCTGCGGTATAGGTTGTCACTATCTAAGGAAAAATACATAAATTACTCTATCTTGATACTGATTTGAAAGGTTTGGAAAAATAACAGAACATGAAGCTAACCCTGAATATAATATATTAAATAAATTAATAAATTATTAATTTTTTTATTGTGAGTTTTTAAAACTGAAAATAAGAGAAGAAACATACAAGGCAGACTGAAAATAAAATTGATTGCAATTGTGTTTAAGTATCTGGTGGGAATTCCTTAATCTAATGATATTGAAAGTGCAAGTGATGTGATTCCAAGTCACAGTAAGAGGCATTGGTGTGGCATTGTATAGCAAGACCTCACAACTGTAATAGGGCTTGAGGTGATGGAGTGCTTGGCGCTTGCCTGTTGCTTGGAATTTTACAAATCATTTACAGAATAGAAATGTGTTCTAGTATATTCGTGGGGTGTGTTAGCATAACTTTATTATTTATTTTTTGTCTTTGATGTATAGATTTAATGTCATGCAATGCGTTTACAAGCCAGTACTAATTCCTAATCTACAAATGACGTTAGTGCTGACAGAGACGCCCAATGCTTAGGTGAATCAAGCCACACTGTTTATCACATGGTGGCATCCAAGAATGTTGCGGTTAGGGATTATACACTTCAGTAACTTGATACCGGAAGCCATACATAGGTAAAGGTATTGAAAACTTCAAACCTGAGAAAGAGCAGTGCCAATGATTCAGGGAGCCAAAAGAATCCTGACATCAGCAGCTTTAGGAAAAAAGAATTGAGAGTCAAATACTGGATCTGAACTGTCTGCAGGGCAAGGCATGGTTGCTGTAAATAACTTGCTAAATGTTGATGATGTACTGTAAAATATTAATATGTGAGTTTACAAAGCATACATTATTAAATTTATTGATATCTACAATTCTGTCTTCCCCACCTTTCCAAGGTCGCTCACAATGAGTTATAGCAAATGCATAGTTGTGTGAACTTTTACACATTTTTACTCTATGATTGAATAAAAATAATATGTACCTGAAGTTTCATCATGGGTTAAATAAAATGGTTATTTTCAAGCCAGTTAAATGGAATCCACCAGACTAGGCTCCTTTATATTATTAACAAACTAGAACAAAGACGTGTCAGCTCACTCACGTGTCTTCAATCAATAACTGATTATGAAATCCACTCTGATCATGCCGTGTTGTAGTCCTCCTCAATAGGTATGCATGCACGGAAACTAGCCTCCCAGCTCGAGGTAAACTTGAATAGCCAAACGATTAATCCAGCAAACAAACTTTAATAAAATGTAGCCTTTATTTTCATCAGAATCTAGAATAAAATATATATCAATGTTGGTATTCAAAGAAAGTCCATGATGGCAAGAGGAAAAAGACGGCGTCTGGCTGACGCGTTTTGGAGCGCTATAGGGGCTCCTTACTCATAGCTATGAGTAAGGAGCCCCTATAGCGCTCCGAAACGCGTCAGCCAGACGCCGTCTTTTTCCTCTTGCCATCATGGACTTTCTTTGAATACCAACATTGATATATATTTTATTCTGGATTCTGATGAAAATAAAGGCTACGTTTTATTAAAGTTTGTTTGCTGGATTCATCCTTTATATTATGTATTGTCTAAAAATACATTTCATAACCCTTTCTGCTCTTATCCAGTGTGTTCATTCATTGGAATCAATAACCAATGCTGAATCTAATTGACCTTTATGTCATAGGCAAAATCCCAAAAATTAGGGAAAAAAAACCCTTTTAAGCAAAAGAAATCATTAATGGTCCCCAAACTACCATCCAACTAGAAGAAGGCAAAAACATGAGGTGGATGCCATCAGCCTATAATTAGGGGAAAACACGTGTCATAGCACTATCAACTCCCTTTCTCCACAAATCTAGCACCTAAAACCTCTTATATTATATTTTTCATCAAACACATCCAGTTCTTCTTTGAACCATTGGTTTGTGGACATGTGATTTCCTTGGGTGCAGCTTGCGTATGTATTGTGCAAAGTATTCTTTATTCATATGGCTGTATGTTACAATTCATATGATTGTTATTCCACATAGACTTAGTGTACATGTGTAAAAAAAAATGCACCATGCATTATTACAGTGCTAATGCACATACTGGACATTATAAGGTCACTTGTTTTGGAAATATCAGTAGAGAAAGTGGCAGAAATCCAGACATGATATCCGTATTGTGGTTAAGGTATCAATATAAATACACTAGGAAACCCCTTTAGGGCCCACATTGTAGAAACGCAGTGTTTTTTGTTGCAGATTTTTCAGTGTTTTTTTGTCAGGAGTGGCTTGAAAAGGATTTGAAAATATATAGGAGCTCATAGATGTTTCTCTTCTGTTAAATACATTCCTGACTTTGGCTCAAAAATTCGCAGCAAAATCTGAAACAAAAAACACTGTTTCTGCAACGTGGGGCCGTAGCCTTAGGGTGCATTCACATGATGTATTTTGGCTCGTAATCTGGCACGTCTACGCCGCGGGAGCTTTTGCAGGCCATATATACGCTCCCATTGATTTCAATGGGAGCCGGGATTGTATATGCGGCGCTATTTTGCGGCCGTGATTTTTCTCCTCAACCAGTGCATCCAGATTTTTTAAATTCTCCCTTCCTATTTCACATTCATATATGGATAAAGTAGGTAGAGGAAATATTAAATACACAAAAGTTTAAAATTAAACTTTCAACCGAATTTTGATTTTCTGACAGTATTTGCGTTATTAATATTTTAATATGAATATTTTTTTCTTATTTATGTAAAATCCTGCGTTTCTTTATTCTTGCGTCTCTATTGTGAGCTGTACTCTGCTTCCCACTGTGTATTGTATGAGGGTATGGAAGGGTAATTTCAATCAGCTATATCTCGGGCATTGTAAAATGTAGAAACTTGCTTCTGGTGACATATAAAGGAGGAGATCTTCAACTAATTCAAATTAAAGTTGCATTTCTACATGTATTATTTCCAGAGATATTACTGTTTGAAAACACAATGGGGTTTGGTAACATTAATGTCGTATCAAAGATGACACTAGACGCACGTTTCTATGTTTTATATAGCCCTAGACATAATTGTATGAATTGACCCTCCCACGCCCTTATTTTCTCTTCATTACACGCACAAGCCCATACTCTGTACACAGTGAGGAGCAGGGTGCAGCTCTCAACAGAGAAGCAAGGGAGAGATGAAAGAATGGCAGGATTTCACAGAACAAAGCCAAATTCATTAATGAAGTATGTTACAAAATTTATTAATGACATAAAGGCTGTCCGGGAAGTTGTTTGAAAGTCTAGTAACGCATTAAGAAGATTACTGGTATTATTTTTAGATGCCCTAGACATTCTCTTCTTTATTTATAGTATCCTCATTCTCTAGGCCTTTTTATACTGCTAAGTAGACCAACAGTGTATTATGGACTTGGAATTTGTCAAAGGAAATCTGGTATAGATAAATAGCTAGTCTTTGAGAAGGGTGTCACCGAATGTTCAAATAAAACATAAACTATTGTTACTTGTTATGGCCCATAATATCTGTGCCAGACTCAAGGGTCTAATAATAATAATAATAATAATTATAATAATTTGAATCCATTAGACTAGGCTCCTCATTTTACCTATTCTTCAAAAATATTTACAAAGTAACCCACTGGGTTGCTGGCCTGTCAGAGGACAAAATAGTGCAGCATACTAGAATGAAATAGTGCAGCATACTGGAATGAAATAGTGCAGCATACTGGAATTTTTGACACACTGTACTTTGAAGTATCCAAACACATAGATGAACAAAGACTTAAAGGATTAAGGCATTCAGTATGTTCAGTCAGTATTAAAGGTGCATATATGAATATACAGTTATGGCAGTGTGCCTGTGTAGTGTCCATTTGTAACCACCGCTGGAAAAGTCTTGAGTATTTTATTATGTTCTTATAGTTTGACATGTTTATACCATACAATGTTGTTTTAAGATGCCTTGTAACTTTAACTGGGCTAAACCAGTAAGGCAGAGGATAGAAATATTGTACCTTCCTTTGCCAGAATATTCTAGTCAGGAATAGGGACCAGTGAAGTTCGGGAGAAGGCAGAAGCTATAGTGCTTAGGTTCGGTCAACTTAAATGTTGACTACCAGACAGGGTTAGTATTCAATATTGCAGTAAGGAGATGAGTTGCACCGTTCATGTCTTTGTAGTGGTATCTGTGATAGAGACTATAAGACTATAAGGTCTTTGAGTCTCAGGCCAGGTTAGACTCCGTTTCTGAAACCAGCACCTCGTTGTTTGAGTATTGCAGATATTTTATGGTGTTTTTGTGAAGGAGAAAATTGCACACTTTTAGGAGACTGCCAAATCCAAAAATACTCACTGATGCCTTCAACAGCCTCAACTCCAGCCCAAATGGTGTCCCAAGCTTGTACCGCCATATCTGTGGAAGATTTATTGTTCAGTTGTTCATCTGCCTAAAATACAGTAAACCATGAGTTGTTTGCACTATTCATTATCTCCTAAGTCTTCAATCCTGCACTCACAACATCAAGGGCACCCAAACCACCACTGGACTCAAGGAGACTATACCACAAAACTACTAGTGCCGCCACCATCCATAGTACAGGTCCCCTCTTCATGACACCAGCCCTGTGGAGTGTCAGAGGGTTTGGTAGAGACTTCAGCCACTGTGAACTAAACTGCTATTATTCTCATCCTCTGCATACTCCTCCACTGGGTTGCTGCACCTCGACCAGGCACTGTATGCTTACAAGTAATATGGTATGGTATGGAATGTGCTACCAGTCAGGAAGATTTCTTTAAATTGTGGCTTTACATTTTATATAGTTTAACATTAAAAACACAGATTCCAAAATATTGTCATCCACATATATTGTGAAATTACAACTGAACTACAGATATACAACATTATATAGCTGTTGAAAATCTGAAGCTGACAAAACACCCACTGAGTGGCCACAAAGAAACATATAAGACATCACTCTGTCATACAAACTCACAAAACAGTGTTAACTATCTCCTGAAATACAGACATTATGTTATGGAATGCTTCTTATTATAACATGCTGAGATGACCCTTTGTGAATTCCCCTCTTCAATACACACTATAGGCGTCAAGTCTTAAGATGTAGATGACCACTAAGTTGTGTTTGGATCATTACATTCTGAGTAAAACAACCATAAGTCTTTTGGATTGGAGTCTACCCTTATACCTTCTGCCAAGGCATAGAAGCTTTAAAGTACACCTCCGAATGAAATGAATATATCCATGAAATGGCCATAACATTTAAACCAGGTATCATAAATAACATGGATTAACTTATTACAACAGCACCTGTCAAGTTCTTAGAAAACATTAGACAGCAACTGAACTGTGCTTAATATTGTGTTGGAAGCAGCAAGAAATGGGATCCATGTAACTGAAGACAGAGTCAAGTGATGGCTAGATGGCTATGTTAGAGGATTGCCAAAATGGCAGGTTGCATAGGTCGTTCCAAATATGCAGTAGTTTGTGCTTACTAAACTTAGTCCAAGGAAAGACAACCAGTAAACCAGAGACGGGGTCATTGTTGTTTAAGGGTTATTGATATGTGTGTGAGAAAAAGCTACCTAATTTTGGTCTACACCCACCGAATCAGTAGTACTAGTAGCACAGTAGCACAAATTTGTGAAGAACTTACTGCTGGCTGTTATAGAAAGATCTCAGAAAATACAATGCATCACAGCTTGAAAACCAAGTACTTTCCCTTTGTGTAGCTCCCTAGTTGGCAGTGGCTTCTTTTAATAGAATACTGCACAGTGACATATTGATAATGTTTTAGGAATGGTTTGAGGAACATGACAAAGAGTTCAAGGTATTGACTTGACATTCTACAAATCTATTCAGATGGACATTTGTAAGAAGAAAGTATGATCATTGTTGGCCCAACCTTGCAACTTGCTTATACGATCTGATATCAGATACCAAAGGACACCTTCTAAGAGGTCTTGTGAGGTTCCATGCCCTGACGTGTCAGAGTGATTTTGGTGGCACAAGGAGGATTTCCACAGTATTAGGCAGTCACTGTAATGGTGTGACTGATGTAGTTCCCATATACGTAAATACAATGATCTGCCATGGGAAAGTAGTCTGAAGAACCAGTTTTATTACAAAAAATATATTTCATCCAACATGTTGAGACTTTGGAACAAGGAAATACTGAAGTGCAAATGAATCACACAGGTGCCACTTAGCAAGAACATCTCAATCCAGGGTATGCTTAAGGCTCAGATTAACAGCACTTTATAATGTGTTTACATTTGGAGAAAATTAGATGTATTTCAGGCTTTACAACATAAAAGGAGCTGAAAAATTCTAGTTTCACACTGATATTGCTTAAAACAAGTAGTTGTGCATAGTATGAATCAGCACAGGGGATTTACAATATAATTAGAACTATGTCCTGGTCAGACGTCACTTCAACATTTGCCAAGTTTAGGATAAATATTTCCTTATAAAACTACAGTATGCAAATTTCCATGTTATCAAAATTTCCATAATAATAGTAATGAGAAACAGCTATCAAAGTGGGAAGATAGAAAACAATAATTGTTTGCAAATGTCTGCCAACGATGTAGCTGAATGTGGTGCAGAAGGAAAGAGTTTGTCATGGTTTAGCACATTGATGAACTATTCTTAGGACATGCCATCAATGCTGCACCAAGACCCTCGCAGATCAGCTGTTTGAAGTGATAACAGGCATCTGCTTCACAGGTCATGTTACATCACATTCTCAGCCACAATATCCTACTATTCCTAGTTTTCAGTCAATGAACAAGCCTGGAAAACCCCTTTAAGGCTGGGTCCCACATTGCGAATACGCAGCTTTTTGACTGTGACGCTGTGGGAAAAGACGCTGTATATTACAGTACCTGCAAAGTGCATGGGATTCTGGTTAGTCCTAACCACATACTGTAGAATAAAAATCTACAGCAGAAATGCTAGGATTTCAAAAGACATCAATTATACCTATGGAAACACTGGCATTTTCCCTATAGGTGCTTTTTGGCTGTTGGCATTGCACAGTTGGGTACTCTTGTGTAATCCTTTTAATAAACACCTTGGTAAGTGCCCCTCCTTTTTGTTTTCTCTTATATCTTGGAATGAAATCTAAAAAAAAATACAGGTATCAGAATATGGTAATTCAAAGAATTTTTTTTCTTAAAAATTTAGAATTTTTGTAAAATTATTAAGCATGAAAAAAAATTACATAAATATTTAGCATATAGCATTTTTACCACAGAGGGGAATCTGTAAAAACAAAACCCCATAAGAAAATGGTGGTACAGAATTTATTTTCAATTCCATCTCATTCCGAATTTTTTCTTGACTGCCAGTACCTTGTACAAAATAAAATGAAATGATACCATTTTAAAGTATAAGTTGACACGCAAAAATCAAGCCCTCATATGACTGCATATACAGAAAAATGAGAAAGATATGGCTTTTGGAGTGCAGAGAGTAAAAAACAAAAACACGAAACTGAAAAATGTCTGTGTCACATAAGGGTTAGGGCTCCTTCACACAGCGTAAGCGCGCCGCTCATTTAGACCCGTACACGCGAGCGCTTCAAAACACATCCCATTCACTTCAATGGGAGCGCCTGTAAAGCCGGCTTTACGCGCGGTCCCATTGTAGTGGATGGGATGTGTTTTGAAGCGCACGCTTACGTCGTGTGAAGGGGCCCTTAGACCAATCTAAACTCTGTCTTGTGACCCAAACAAATCCTTGAACTAAAGCCCCTACCTACTAAGTGTCAATTGTATAACTGGTGTTTTCTATGTGGTAGAGGAGCCTTCTGTACATTTTACAGCTATGCGCCCAAATCTGGGTATTAACTCATTGGTCTAGATTTACTAAGAGACAGAAAGTGTAAACTCACATAGGCAGTTTGAAGATACTCCAGATTTACCACAGTAACCAATGCTGAATGTCAAATCTGATGTATCTTTAGACTATCTAGTCTAAGTTTATACCACTTTCTAGTTGGCTTACTTAGAGCCAGATTAATACAACACTATTTTGGCATACTGTGATGCATTTAAGCCAGGGCTCTTTTTTCTGAGACTTCACAATAAAAAAATTTTAGCTCAAAAGAAACAAGCCACATTACAGGAAAGATGCGCCATATTACAACTTTTACACGAGTCAAAAAAGCAACAGTAAATCTGATCCATTGTGCAACTTTTGAGCTGAGTTTTTCTGTTTGTGGAAGTCTTTGTCAGGTATGTAATGTGATGATGTGTTGAACTACGTTAGTCCTTAGCCTTTTTGTCTGGTGCTGGATGTGTGGCTTCTGGCCTTATTAAAAGGTGTTGGAAGCAGACAGCAGCCTTATTTTATGCTGAGACTAAGTGAGGGCTCCCAGCAGGAGCAGAAGGCAGCTTAGAGCAATTAATTGTGGAGGAGGGATAGGGGGAGATGCTGGGAGAGAAGACGACATTTCCACTTTGTTGTCACCAATGTGCTTCTTAACCATAAAGCATCATTGCTTGGGACAGAAATGTGCGGCACACGGTAATTTAACTCCTTACTATTGCAGTGCACCCTTTTAGATATTCAACGTGCTATTGCATTTATTTTACTCTACTTGACTTTTGAACAAACTGAAAGATTAGAAAAATGGAAGTTGAATAAACTGATTTGTCTTCTAAAAAGTGTAATATTTCTAAAGTATCAGTATCATTATAGCAACTCAGCTAAGCTGATGAAATGTGTCGGACAGGATCTTTTCTAAACGTATATATGTATTGTATATAAGTATATATATATATATATATATATATATATATATATATATATATTATATCAGTGATATATATGAAAAGTCAAGTGCTACTTAAAGTTTTTTTTTTTAGACTATTATTTTGATGGACTATATGGCCTTGCTGCAAGTAACTCCCATTCAGGTAAATGGGGCTGAGCTGCGATACCAAGCACAGTCACTATACAATGCATGGCACTATGCTCAAGGAGTAAAGAGGCCAGCATTTGTTATTGCATTTTTTGCTGCATTTTTTTTCTGCGTTTTTTCTTCTCTTAGGCTAAAACGTCATGTTGCAGAAACACAGATTTGTTTGTGTTTTTTGAGCCAAAACCAAGAATGGCTACAAAAAGAATGGAAAACATATTTCTGCAACGTGGGACCTTAGCATTATTATATCTATAGCGAAAACATAAGCATTTCCGCAGGTAAAATTGACATGCTGCATTTTTATTGCTAAGGCCCCACAAGATGTCCCGTACCAATAAAACACTGCGGGAAAAAACACAGCAGCAACGCATTGTGGTCCTTCCTGCAGCGCCTTAGACAGAAAGTTTGTGGAGTTTTCCTCTGCGGACTTTCTGTTAGAATTATACCTTTGGGAAAACCGCCGGCATTTCTGTAGGTATAATTGACATGCTGTGATTTCCAAAAACGCGCCAGTTTGGAAATCATGGTGTGTCTGCACTGTGGTTTACTGTAAAATGCTGCAATTTTTCCCATGGCGTTTCCGTTCTCTGGGGCCCCAGTCTTCAGCACAGTTTTTTTCTGCAATGTGTGGATGGGATTAGCCCGAAACTCATTCATTTTGCTGTTACTGTAAAATGCAGCATTTTTTTATATTGCATTTCCGCAACAGGAAAAATACTTCGCTACAACAACACGGGGCCTTAGCCTAAATGGGGACATATGTTTTAGGAGTTTATTGAACATTATTTGAGTTCATTACATCATGCCCTTATATATTCATGGTCCTTATAGAGCACCAATAAATTCAGCAGCACAATATAGTAATTGTCATATGACATCAGTCCTGACACCTAATATGGCTTACTATTTAACTTCTTGGTTATGCATGTTAGAGACAATATTATAGGAAGTATATTAACCTACTAGTAAGTATTTAGGAGTACCTAAAGTTGTATGGCACAATAATAGAGAGCGCGTAGATGTCTGTGTGACTCTACCGTAACTCGATAAGTCTGCATATTTATATAGGGGCATATAGAGGTTTTTCTAAAATGACAACAGATAAAACCTAATCATGCCATGTTTCATCTGATGTCTTGTACTAAAGGTTTTCTATATACGGTAAGTAGTTTACCACCTGTGCCACTTTTAACCCTATGCTTAACAGTCACATTAAAATTTCAAAATCCCTGCCGAAAATGTCACTTTATTTATAACAGATTTTGAATTTATGGCTCAAGTAAATTGTGCCTTATGTTCATTTTAATCCTTTATTAACTTAAGGCATTTTAGACTTAAACCAATAACATTTTATGCCACTCTGCATTTAAGCTTTTATATCTTACTAAACTTGTGAGACCTTGTATTTTGCGGGTACACGTGAGCTTTTGATTAGTTTGTATTACTGTATAAGTAAAATGAACATAAAACATCAATCCTAGAATCTGACGTTTAAGTTTATCATGTAGAATAAATAATGTGCTTTAGATGTACTTTTTATTTTAGGGGCAGTAAAGGATGTCGCCATAGCAACTGTGTGTTTTTTATTTTTTTCATTAACAAGGGAAAAAATGTCTATTTTTCCTTTTTACTGTAAAAACACTTGCTAGGGGTTAGGTAGCAAGCATAGAAGATGGGCAGTTTATTATCGCCAATAATCACCAAAACATCGCAGTTCTTCCCGCAGCGCATTAGACAAAAAGCTTGCAGAGGTTTCCTCCTCGGACTTTCTATTACAATTATACTTATAAGGAAACTGCCGGCGTCTCCGTAGGTATAATTGACATGCTGCGATTACCAAAACCGTGCCATGGTTTTTATCGCAAAGTGGGCATGGGATTCCCTAGAATCCCATCTACTTTGCCCTGACTGTAAAACACTGCACGTTTTCCCGTAATGTTTCCGCCACAGGCAAATCTCTGTGTTTACACGGCCTAAAGCCTGATCAACCCCGGTTACAGGTAATATTGTGACCTTATGAGGGAAAGCAATGTTAAAAAAAAGGCAATACCACTCCCACATTACAGGTTCTAGCCCAGCCATCAGTGACAGAACACCATGTGTCACCAACATAAAAATTACAAAGAGGGAAAACTATTTTTTATTTCTTATTCTTTTTTTAGTAGCACTTCATGTTATTAAAAAAATATGAAAAAGATACGTCTTCCCTTCTTTTTTTGTTTACATTTCCCCAGATTTATAGAAAAATAAAAAAACATTAAAAAATAGAAATAACTAGAGATGAGCGAACAGTAAAATGTTCGAGGTTCGATATTCGTTTCGAGTAGCCCCTCAATATTCCACTACTCGAATCGAATATCGAACCCTATTATAGTCTATGGGGGGAAAATGCTCGTTTCAGGGGTAGGCAAAGTTCGACCAAATTATACTTATCAAGTCCACGAGTGAGGGTCGGGCTGGATCCTCCGAGAAGTCTTCTCCTTGCAGCGTCCCCGTGGCGTCTTCTGGCTCTTCATTCACTCTGCCAGGCATTCGGCCTGGGCAGAGCCGATTGCGCATGCCCACACTACAAGCGGACATGCGCAGTCGGCTCTGCCCAGGCCCGATGCCTGACAGAGTGAATGAAGAGCCAGAAGACGCCGCGGGGAAGCTGCACGGAGAAGACTTCTAAAGGTAGGAGAAGAACCAGCATTGATTGGCCAACTTTATAGCATTCGGCCAATCAATGCTGGTTCTGCATCGAACTTTTACATTCGAACAGCGAGTGGTACTCGATCGAGTACGAGTATTTCGAATACCGTAGTATTCGATCGAATACCTACTCGATCGAGTACTACTCGCTGATCTCTAGAAATAACATCTACATAAAGCCCTATGTGTCACCAAAAAAAGTTACGGTATTTAATCCTGCACTTGAGCTCTAAATAGGATGTTGGTGGCAACAAATCACTTAGATTTGGCATGAATATTTCTATACAGGGCTAGGACAGAAAGCGCAATCTTTTCCTAAAGGTTAGGGCAAGTTGATTTATGACTCTGAAGGTCAGTTGGACAGTGTTCACAATCTATAAAAAAAATAATTTAAAAAAATCCAGTAAAGAGTACAGTACAATGTAAAACTGCTAGAGGACAGCTTACTGGTTCATCTCCCAGTAGCACTGCATTAGTGAAAGTGGACATGTTCCAGTGTTCCTACTTCTTCAGAGCAGCTGTAGTATAGCAAACACTGCTGAAGAATGCCAAGACACATTAAAATAGATTGAAAACTGATGCATCTGTGAAAATCGTGGCCTGGCAAGCGTGTGTGGAATCATTGCATGCGACTCTAGCAAAACAGACATTTGCACACATAAACATATAAATTAAGAAGTTGAACTGAAGCCAAATACTATAATCTGTGTTTAAATAAATGCACTATATACGTCTTTAGTCAAAGCAAATCGTAAAAGCAATGAAAAAGCCAAGTTTATAGTGGCTCGCAAAGTTTTTAATACAAATTCATAATGTTAACATTTGCAAATCCATAAGGATAAGTCCAGTAAGACATAATATTTAACCCATTCATTAGAGGATGAAGGAATCCAATGCATGTCATACAGCCTGTGCTGAAATATGTTTGCATGTACCTTTGACTTGTTTATGACTTTACCCCCTCACATGGATTTTCATGAGAAATTTCATTTATGAAATGTCATTTTTATGGCCATTTCATGTAACACTTTGAATGCTTGTGATTGATGATATTACACATAATGTATACATGTATGTTCTATGTAGCTGTAAAAGCACTGTCTGTATCCATAGCATGATAGCAGAAGGGTGTTAACAGATGAAGAGGTGGAAAATGACTGCACTTACCAATGATAGACAAATAAACATGCATTTACTGTACTTTGAAGTCCTCATGGAGTTCCCCTTCTTGCGATACATCACAAAGCAACATGTTTACACTCTACATTGTAGGCTTTTAAAAACCTAGGTGCATTTTGTGTTCTTCTCACACCAGCTCCCATGTACTGACAACATACTGTTATCTCTGCGCAAATGTTATTAAGACATGGCAATAAGAAATTTCAATTGATGTGTATTATGTAGTAACAGTAACATAAAAAAACCCCATTCACTTTAGTCACAGTAGAAGTATGAGAATAAACAGCAGAACTGTGAAGCATTTACCCTACAGTCTGCCAGCAGCCATAGTCTGTTCACTAAGTGCAGCTATTTGACGGGTGGTTAGTCCGTAACAGCCCTGTAGTGGTCTTTGGGATAAGTGGTTATTCCAATATAGCAGTATTCTAGGGAATTGCCTATTCAGGTGACATTTCTGCTATCAATGAATTGAACTATATATATATATATATATATATATATATATATATATATATATATATAGATATAGCATAGATATAGTGTATATATTTATATTTTTTAACTTGTTTTATTGAGCATAACAGAGTCATATAGTGTTACAGAAACATATCAGGTATGTAACATTGGGATAATGATACACATTATCAAGAAATATATCTTTCAAGTCTGCAAATAAGTAGGCAATTGGGGAAGGAGAGGGCTGTAAGTAACTCTTCATCACCTATTAGCATTACACTGAAGCCCTTACAGGGATCTACAACTAATATGCAAAAGAATGTGTTTATTGTCACCTATGACATGTTTTATGGGACTATACCTGCCCCATAAACATACTATCACTTTACCACCTTACCAGAGCAACTTCAGGTCTGCACATTACTATCCTACTAGGATGTTGATCTAGTTTTTGGGACCCCCCACCTCTTTACATTTTAGCCATTTTAAGCTGTTGTTCATGTCCTTGGAGCAATAAACAGAACCAATTAATCTTAACTAACCACATCGTGATTTTTATTCACAAGTTTATTTTGAATTTGCTGCCATTGGCACTCTATCATTTCCCGTTTTTTTTCTATATTTCCTTTCCTATTTGCCTCACCACCCACTGTGTGGGATGGTGTCCGGGTAACAGCTGCAATTGTGCAATTGGCCTGGAGGGCTCCTGACTGGAGTCTACTACTTCCACCAGACGGGCATCAGGTCATCATTTTTATATTTCTCTCAGATAGATAGATAGATAGATAGATAGATAGATAGATAGATAGATCAATCGACATAGGCAGCGTAAAAGAGCCCTTCGTGCATTAGAAAGGGGCTTTTTCTGCACCTTTTTGACCAAAAAGGGGAAAAGTGCACATGGTCAAAAAATGCACATCTAAACTAACTAATGTGCACAACATTTAACAAGGAGGTGCGCCGACATCATAAATAGGCATCACAGTAAAACCAGTCTAAAAAAAGGCTCAGCTATGAAAAGTATGACTAAAAAAAACGGGGCAAACTATTAATAACCCCCATTCTGTTTAGGAATTCTCATTCACTTAGTGTCATGGAAGAGATTACAGGGAAGTACTGTACAGTATTGGAGTGAAATAAAGCAAAGTGAGATTGAAAAAAAATAATAATAATAATTACTGTTTGCTGCAGCGGCATGTTTGTGTGAGTGACTGCTGCAGTGATCTTTGTATAGTATATCAATTCATCTACCTGTATCTGCAATAAAGCAGAAATATGTCCATAATAAATAATATGTCCATCACTAAACTATATTGTATGTAGCCTCTAGTTTATTAGGTCTGATGCTTTCTGTGCCAAACTTATTTCATTTGTACATTGCCGCAAGGTGAGCCAGAATGAGTTAGAGGTTCCACCCTCTTAATAGCTTTAGGTGCATCATTCAGGGTGTCCCGTAAGTCAAAAGTAAAATCTACGCCAGTCAGGGACTGATGCAGTCAGTTTCCTGACATAAGTTATAGTAAATCTAAAGGTCTAAGGCATCTCCACTCAAGCTATCCAAATAACTGGGGTCTAAGGAATTATAAATCGGCCTCATTGCTCTCTTTAGATCCATTTATATAAAAAGTTGCCAGTATTATAAAAGGAAAGATCTTTGAGTAATAATATATGGTAATAACAAATAAGTGGGAAAATCTACACATATAGTGTATATATAAACACATACACGACTCATCATCCCCAATTACAGTAAATATAATAAAGCAATAAACATATAAAATATACATCTACAATTCAAATATTGCTGGGATTTTCGAGTTTATACTGTATTTATAGCAGCAGTAGTTGTATGCCCTATAAATAACAGCTTGTTAACACATTACTTTAATGGGACTTCAACTTGTTTTTACTCTACTGTGGTTTATTAGTTAATGACAGCATAATAAGAGTATAATACATTTCTCAAGAAACAGATGTTCTTTGAAATCTAAATATTTAAGCCAAGCTATAAAACAAAACATAACCACGCACATATATTCAAGTGCAATATTTATAAGAAAACCTAATGTTTCATTTACAGTGTTCTGTGATAAACACAGCTATTTTCAAGAACAAACTTTGTGTTTTCAAAATTAAATTTTGTGCTTGTTTTAAGAATACAGTTACCACTTTATGACACAATTTATTAAAGGGTTAGTTCACATTGCTTTCGCAGTGGTGCACTTACTGTGTCTACTGGAAAAAGCTTGTGGCATATGTCCATAGACTCCTAAGGGGCCAATACAATACAATGGTATATCTATTTGTGCAGTATAAGATAGCGTAGCCTACTGAACTGGGCACCACCAAAAAACAGTATGTGGTCTATGATCAAAGTAAGTGATACAGTTGAATTTTTCTCAATATACAATGTATGTATAGTCTATACATATAGTTAATGATTTGTCCAAAAGTAATTTCTTTCTATGTATATATCTACTTACCTAATATCAATGTATTTATCTATGTGAAAGATATCTCATTATTAGAGATGGGCGAACAGTAAAATGTTCAAGATTCGATATTTGTTTCGAGTAGCCCCTCAATATTCGAATACTTGAATCGAATAACGAACCCTATTATACTCTATGGGAGGAAAATGCTCGTTTCAGGGGTAGGCAACATTCGATCGAATTATACTTACCAAGTCCACGAGTGAGGGTCAGGCTGGATCCTCCGGGCAGTCTTCTCCATGCAGCGTCCCCGCGGCATCTTCCGGCTCTGAATTCACTCTGCCAGGCACCGGGCCTGGTCAGAGCCGACTGCACATGCCCGCACTACAAGCGGGGAAGCTGCACGGAGAAGACTTCTAAAGGTAGGAGAAGAACCAGCGTTGATTGGCCGACTGTATAGCATTCGGCCAATCAATGCTGGTTCTGCATCGAACTTTTCCATTCGAACAGCGAGTGGTACTCGATTGAGTACGAGTATTTCGAATACCGTAGTATTCGATCGAATACCTACTCGATCGAGTACTACTCGCTCATCTCTACTCATTATCTTATATAACTGATGTCCCAAAAAGAACAGGGAATGTGCATAAAATAATTCTGGTGTCCTCAGG
Source organism: Leptodactylus fuscus (assembly GCF_031893055.1). Lineage (NCBI taxonomy): Eukaryota > Metazoa > Chordata > Amphibia > Anura > Leptodactylidae > Leptodactylus > Leptodactylus fuscus. The sequence goes on along the minus strand of NC_134265.1, from coordinate 224,007,511 downwards.
ATCAGTACAGCACTTTCCACCTAATAATAGCTTAAGCTTGATGACCCTTTTTATTTTATTCACATTCACTAACTATGTCTCCATATAATAATACCCAGTGATTTTTATGGGCTCATGAAAGGCTGAGTCCTCAGCACCAATTTACAACACTCTCATTGTACATGCTTATGGTATATTTTACTGTACAGTTATTTTTAAGAGACCCAGTTCCATGACATAACATTAACTGCAGTGCTGCAATGGGTTTTATAGCCATTAACAGAACTATTTTAAAAAAAAAAAACAACTAATTAAATTGCTTATTTTTGTTGTGAATGTGATATGAAAAATTACATTATATTTTACAATAATGGAGCAGTAGATCCCATCTCTACAGAGTTCTGCTGACTGTATAATTTAAGGTTGTTTTCAGACTTTAAAGGGATCCTATCATTAAAACGCAATTTTTTGTGACTAACACGTAGAAATAGCCTTAAGAAAGGCTATTCTTCTCCTACGATTAGATGTTTTATCTGCACCGCCGTTCGGTAGAAATCACTGTTGGTATGCAAATGCGTTCTCCGCAGCACTTTGGCGGGCCATTGTGCATGCCCACAGGCTACAAGAAAATGGCCGCTTACTAACTGTGTAAGTGGCCATTTTTCTTGTGGCCGCGGGCACGCACAGTTGGCTCTGCCCGAGGCCTAGAAGTTTGACCCCCAGCGCTGGAAGAAGACGTGTGAAGAGGCCGTTCCTGAAGAAGATGGAGGCGGCGCTGGAGAGTTCTTTTGCAGCATTTGGGACACCCCCAGTACTGCAAGTGAACTCATTTGCATACCAGCGAAAACCGGGATTTCTACCGAAAGGCGGTGCGGAGAAGACATCTAAAGGTAGGAGAAGAATAGCCTTACTTAAGGCTATTCCTACGTGTTAGTCACAAAAAAATTGTGTTTTAATGATAGGATCCTTTTAAAAATAGCATAAAGACAGAACAGGGTATACAAACCTACTTTAAAAGCTTAACACATATTTTATGTGCCCAGTTCCAGTGTTGGCAGCCAGGTTCTTACCAGACTAGACATGATGAGGCCCGTGCAAGGCACATTTAATGTCTGCTCACGTGGAGTTTTTTGCAGGTGGATTTTTACTCGGAATCTGCCTCAACATTCTCATGAAAAAAACGCCTCCCATTCATTTCAATGGGTGTCTCTAGAAGTTTTTTACCTCTAGCATTTTTTTTTTCAGCTAGCGGGAAAAAAAAGCGACATAACCTATCTTAAGGGTCCATTCACACAGAGGAAAATGGTGAGGAATTTGGTGTGGAATTTCAGCGCTGAAAAAAAAGCCTCCCATTGACTTCAATGGGTTCCTTTTTTCTGCTAAATGGGTTCCTTTTTTCTGCTAGAAAAGAACCCATTGAAGTCAATGGGAGACTTTTTTTCAGCGCTGAAATTTCAAACCAAATTCCTCACCATTTTCCTATGTGTGAATGGACCCGAAGGCGGGTTCCACCTGGAAAAACCCACTGAAGTCAATGGGAGGTGGAAAAAACAGCATGTTTTTTTGTCGCGTTTTTTCGCGTTAGCATGTTTTTTTCAAGAGAAGTTTCTATGTCCATGCAGTGTGCTGGAGCAAAAAAAAAGTGACAAAAAATGCATCAAAAACCATGTCATGCCAAAAAACGCATAAAATACAGTTTCCTAATTTCCAAAGCAGATTTTTTCTGCATGCAAGAAACCCTGTGTGAAGTGACCCTTAAAAGATGAGTTATGTTTTATTTATTTAGGTTTACACCACATTCACATCCTATCAGTATCCTTATGCTTTATTGTACATGTATCAGGAAACCCCCTTTAACTTTGAGTTAGAAAATGATTCAAGAATCAGTAAGGGCTCATTCACATCTGCGCCTGGGAGTCCGTTTTGCAGGTTTCCGTTTCCTGCACAAAACAGAGGCAGGAGACGGAAACCTGAAGGACTCTTTCATACCCATTCATTTAAATGGGTTTGAAATGTGTCCGGCTGTGAGTGCTGGTGAGCGTTTTATGCTCTCTGCCGCGAAATCGTTTTTTTTTTTTAAACGGACACAGAATTGGACATGCAGTACTCTGTGCCTGGTTTTAAAAAAACGGTTTTGCCGTGGAGAGCATAAAACGCTCACCGGCGCTCACGGCCGGACTCGGCATGACAGGTTTTTGTATTCTGCATGCAGAAGACGGAAACCTGAGAACGGACGGCCGAACGCTAGTGTGAACCCAGCGTAAAAAGCACTTACAGTCTGAATCTTTCATACATTCATAAAGTGTATTTATGTATGTTTGTTTTTCCTGCATATCCTGTTTGGTCGATTTTTTTTTAGTTAACTTTATTAACAACATCATGTTGACTATGGGAAGAATATGCAAATCTGCCTTCCATGATGTAATTAGGAAGACAGTTGCTGCCTCAATGTTGCAAACCAATAGAGGGCGCTCACTGGAATGTGCAAGCCTGTCTTAAGACAGGATTCCAGTAAAATAACCCAATAATGGCTGCTCCCTTTAGCCTCATGCCCGACCTTCCAAGAGGCCTTTGTTTAGCAATGAAGCTGGGATTATTACCAGGTATAGTCTCTCAATCGAGGACAGCTGTTTCAATCTGGTTGGATCTCTTCAGCCCGATGTAGAGAGGACTATAACCTGGTAAAGGTGAGAGGCTTAGACAGGGTTCGGGGGATATTGTCACTCCTTAGGGAGAGACCACCATATGGGTGTGTGGAGACTTGTTAAGCCTTTAGCACTCCACTTTGCAAGGAACTATGGGAAGAATATGCAAATCTGCCTTCCATGATGTAACCATGATGTAACCCAATAATGGCTGCTCCCTTTAACCAGATCAAAACAGCTGTCCTCGATTGAGAGACTATACCTGGTAATAATCCCAGCTTCATTGCTAAACAAAGGCCTCTTAGAAGGTCAGGCATGAGGCTAAAGGGAGCAGCCATTATTGGGTTATTTCACTGGAATCCTGTCTTAATACAGGCTTGCACATTCCAGTGAGTGCCCTCTATTGGTTTGAAACATTGAGGCAGCAACTGTCTTCCTAATTACATCATGGGAGGCAGATTTGCATATTCTTCCCATATTCTTCTGCCAACACACCCGCCCCATCCCACCCCACCTCCAACCCCACCTCCCCATATAGCGGTCACCAACGAAGAGGAAGATGAGACTCCATGGGCTGTTATAACCCAAACCACAATACCCCCCCCCATACCCAACACTCACCCACCCGAATCTAACTCCCCCCCCCTTCCCCCCCACCGCCCACTTTACTAGCTTTGGCAATGCCAAATACCTATTCGGACGTGCCAATAAAGCTTTTTTGATTTGATTTGATTTGATAGATAGGAGATAGATAGATAGATAGATAGATAGATAGGAGATAGATAGATAGATAGATAGATAGGAGATAGATAGATAGATAGATAGATAGATAGGAGATAGATAGATAGATAGATAGATAGATAGGAGATAGATAGATAGATAGATAGATAGATAGATAGATAGATAGATAGATGATACATCCTACTGGGAGAAGAAGAGGCCACTGTGGAGATCGCTGCCCAATACGTGTCCAGCTGTCACCAAATAAGAGGAAGATGAGACTCCACGGACTATTATATTTATCCCAATACACCCGCCCCACCCAACCTCCCCATATAGCAGTCACCAACGAAGAGGAAGATGAGACTCCACGGACTGTTATATTTATCCCAACACACCCGCCCCATCCCACCCCACCTCCAACCCCACCTCCCCTTATAGCGGTCACCAACGAAGAGGAAGATGAGACTCCATGGGCTGTTATAACCCAAACCACAATACCCCACCCCCCCATACCCAACACTCACCCACCCGAATCCAACTCCCCCCCCTTCCCCCCCACTGCCCACTTTACTAGCTTTGGCAATGCCAAATACCTATTCGGACCTGCCAATAAAGCTTTTTTGATTTGATTTGATAGATAGGAGATAGATAGATAGATAGATAGATAGATAGATAGATAGATAGGAGATAGATAGGAGACAGTTCTCCGTGCAGAGATAAGTGGGTAGCTGATTGTGACTGGTTACCAACGTATCCCGGCAAGGGAGGCCAAAAACACAATGTGAACACTCCTTTAAAGTGAAAGTCCCACCCCCAAACAGGCTGCTATGCTAGTAGCATAGCGGCCTACATCATTATTAATACAAAGCACACATACCTTTGGAGGTATTGTGTGCTTTGTAGTTCTCCAGCTAAAAACTTATATATTAGATATTATTGCCCCAGACTTTCCCTCTCCACAGTGCCGCACACCCGATGCCCCAACAATTCCCCCCCTTCCACCTTCTAACATCTTTCCATTGCCCCCTGTTCTTCATACCTCCCAATGTTTGAAGAACCGAAAAAGGGACAAAATGTAGCCCTGCCCACTTTTGTGTTGACTCCGCCCATTCTCATTAATTTTTCATGTGCCTGCACACAGTAAAATCCTCCTACAGTCACCCATAAATTATATGTCCCCCTCTATCTCTCCCCAGCTTCATATACACCCTTCATCTGCCCCCAGTTTCATGTCCCCCCCTCCATCTCTGTCCCCAGTTTCATGTCCCCTCCATCTCTGCCCCCAGATTCATGTCCCCTCCATCTCTGCCCCCAGATTCATGTCCCCCATCTCTGCCCCCAGATTCATGTCCCCCATCTCTGCCCCCAGATTCATGTCTCCACATCTCTTCCCCCAGATTCATGTCCCCTCCATCTCTGCCATCATCACATAGCGTCTACACAGCCAGTAGCAGTGGCGGCGGTGAAGCAAGGAGCTGACCTGTGTCAGCTCCTTGCTTCAGCCGCGTATGTGTTTAACTCAGATCAAAACCGCCCCCCCCCCCCCATTTTTCAATTTGGCCAGGCCTCTGACACCAGTAACAGTAATACTGGCCTATCGGCGGCCCTGGATAGATAGATAGATAGATAGATAGATAGATAGATAGATAGATAGATAGATAGATAGATTCTGACAAATATACAATAATAAAGTAATAAATCACTTGAATGTGCCCCTATAGTTAGGGTATGGTTAAACACTGTCTATGTGCAGATAAATGTTTCAATGTACACTAGAGTATTATCTATCTTTCTCCAAATATATATATATATGACAACTTGGTGCAAACTAAAGTTCACCTCAAATTAAAACATACCGTACTTATGAAATGTGCATTAATACTGTTTAAAGAATACTTAACCTTCAGAGCTTAACCTGTGAAATGCAAAATATGTCATACAGTTTAATACTCAGAACTAGTTCTCTTCCTCTATTACACACACTGTACTATTGATCTATGTAACATTTCTTGTACAGTTAGTGATATTTAAGGACAGTGATATTTAAGGACAGTTAGTGATATTTAAGGACATGCAGAGTAACTTGTGAGGGTGTGCTTGTACCTGGGCTCAGGAGACTTAGAGGGCCCAGAAGGTATCTTTTTCCAATACAAGAAGACTAGTACTATAAATGATCTAGTACAGATTTTGCAGCGGGCCCAGAAGCTTCATATTATACCTCTGAATAAATCTATTGATACATCTCCCAAATGTAGTTTTTATTGTGGATGTTTTAATTTTTTATAGGTATTTGTTCATACAAAATCATAGTCATTTAATTGCATTTCCAATTATGACATAAATTATGCTTCTCACATGCATAAACCCATTAAGGAATTACATTGACAGATAGCTGAATGGTTATACAAGATTTCATAGTGTCTCATAGAATGTTCCACAAAGCTGCCAGCAAGAATTGACATGGATTTAAAAAATCATATGTAAAAATATTTAAGATCACATTGTTATTTTATATGTATCTAACCTCATTACACTCCTGTTTAAGTAGTAAAGCATTACAGTGCATGTGCTTTCTACTGGAACCTTTCATGAGTCCATTGACCCCAATAAACAGCTGATTTTGCTGGAGCATAATGCATTTGCCACATGGTAAATGTAGTACATATGGATTAATGGCCATTCATGTAACAGATGGACGTCTGAGGTCTGTCAAAGAAAACATTGCTGGTTGTCAGTAGCTCACTATTCTGGAACATAAATGGAGGTTCTAAATGGGTGATCTCCCTCTATGACACCCATAAGCTTTGATAGCGGACATGGGCAGAGATTGTTCGGATAAGACAAACGCACTAGGGTAAAATGTTGCAAGTATATAGTAATAGTAAATTCACTCAATGTTCGATATTTTAGTTGCATGGACTTGGGAATTGACATTATCTGTATCAGCTGCCAAGAACAGCTAATCAGTTGGGGGGAGGGGTATCAGACACCCACTTATCTGATATTAATGACCTGCCTTTAGGAAAGGTCATCAATATTTTTTATCCTAGAACACCCCTTTAAGTCATCCGGTACAACCTATACTACTACCAGTGTTTATCAGGAGAGATGAGTAGTATTCAATCGAGTAGGTATTCGATCAAACAGTCTAATATTGAGGTCTACTCGAATCAAAATTTGAATTTTCGAAAATTTTACTACTCGCTCATCTCTATTGTATACATTTTTTTTAATGCCTACATTGTCCTAGTTCCTGTCCCACCTCCCCTGCATAGTTATTGGTGTAAAAAAAAGCGCCAGGGAAGGTGGGAAGGAAATCAAATTTTTACTGCGTTTACCGCGTGGTATTCGACCGAGTACAAGCATTTCGAATACCATAGTATTGGATCAAGTATCTACTCGTTTGAATACTACTCGCTCATCTCTATTTATCAGTGTTAAAGCTATATATCCTGAAAATATTGTCTTTTTTTCATCATATTACTTGACCTTCTAAGGTAGTAATTGTAGTGTTTAAAGCAGGTGAAATGCCACATAAAGTCTGCAACCTTTGTTGCCATCTAATTGTCAGTTTCAGCATCACAAAAACACATCAGACGTTTTCAAGCCATTGATCTTAACAGCATCCAATCATGGTAAATGGCTATATGGTAATAGACTGACAACTACGTTCCATGAAGAAAACTGTGCTGCCTACTTCAGTCATGGAAGAACTGAGGTCATAAAAGGAAGAAGAAAGACTTCTAGTCACAAGCCACATTAAATAGGGCTGAACAATACATGGAATTTATAGCATCTGGGTCTCTGTCAATTGATATGTTTCAAAGGAACATTAAAAAGTGCTTAAAATAGTTCCTAAAACAAAGTATTATCATTATACAATACAGTAGGTTTGCTACATAAATAAAACATTTTCCTAGCAAGATTTGGCCGCGTCACTTATAACCAGGTAGACCTGTGCAAATGGCCTAAAAGAAAAATAAGTATATAAATAGCTTAAGCATTTCGGAGTCTCATATTCAATGGTGCGCTGTCAGTATCATGCGAAAAGCTATTCTCATGTCACAATTGGCTCATAATAGCCCAGTTCTCACTTCAGCTATAGACTACTAGAGAACATCAGTGATCAATATCACCTTAAGGCTGGGCCCCCATGGGACGAAAATGCTGTGATTTGCCTGCAGTGGAAACGCCACAGGAAAAGCTGCGGCGTTTTATAGTACAGGCAAAGTGGATGGGATTCTAGTGAACAACCGCCATGTGGTTTCTCCATAGATATAACTGTAACAGAAAGCCCGCGGAGAAAAACTCCGCAAACTTTCTGCTTAAAGCGCTGCGGGAAGAACCACGATGCATTGCTGGTGTGGTTCTTCCCGGGGCCTGAGCCGCACAGTCAGGTATGGGAAACTTTGTAGGAAAGCAGAGATCCGTGGTTGGTCTTAGCTTCGAGTCTATGGATTATTTTGATTTTTTTTTTTTATTGCTGCAATATAAATAATCCTCTACATAAATGCTGCTTACACAAAACAACTACTTTTAATAGTGACTATTTTTTGCCCTCTTGTCTACTCTCATAACCTTTTCATTTTTACTTTAATGGAGCTGTATGAGATTTTTTATTTATTTTAGAGTCATTTTAGTATACACCTAAGCATGACAGTTATATCAATATATACAGAAAACATGAACTTTTCAATTCAGTTACATTTTAATTGAACGGGATTACATTTTGTCTTATAATATGTAGCACGATTATCTTTAGTAATCTATAAACTCACAGATTATATGAGACAAACTCAGCACTGCCACACTGACAAACTCAGCGCTAGGAAACCTGTACTAACAAAAGGTACAACTGTTAGGGATACAATGCCCGTCTGTGGTTGCTTTAGGATCAAAGAACCACCAGCTATTTTAATTTGTACTGATACAGTTGTAATAACAGAAGCGTACCCTTTTTGCGTGCAAGCACCATTGTTTTCTATATTTAACTACAAAGCCAGTTGATACAGCTTCCATCTGTAAATGTGTAGCCCAACACAGACCGTTACTCAGAATAATGCAGTCTGATTTTAGGAGCATGTTATTTAGAATTCACATTCAAACACAATATAAATCATATTTTAGCAAACACCAAAGATAGGAAACAGATGGCACACGTAGTCGTAAAAGGGAAATAAATGGCTAATGAAGCTTGCTATTTACTACACTAATAAGAATGTAAGAATGCTCAGATGTACCAGGTCATCAAAAATTCCTGGACATACATAGGGGCAGCAGATGAACTATGAATGCCCCTACATCTTATACTATACTGGAAGCTTCTTTATAGTTCATTATTGTACAGTAGCCTATTTGACTCATAAAACTCACTGTGAAAACATGTTTCAGCACAGAATATTACAGCGTTTGAAACTATACATAGATAGCAATAGCAACAGTGACACCTAAAGGCTGTGAAATATAATGTCTCTTCTTGCGAAAAATCGTCAATACACGAACCCCTAGAGCATGCAGCACTTATTGTTGCTTGCTTTATGTAGAAGCATCCATTACAATGATTAAAATTTAGATATAGTTTACAGCTCCATATTATATAAAATGAGAGCTATGTATATTTCATGAACTAAGACGTCAACAACGGAAAACCTGTCAAATATTAATCTAGAGATTTCCTATGACATGACACCACCTTTAAACTGATGAATGATGAATGAGTGATTAATAATTTACTGATGATGTAATAATACCTAAAACATTCTGATTGGACAATGGATATTTGGGTCACATTGGAGTGTGTGACGTACTGTATACTGAGACGTTACCATTGTAGCCTGACTTAAAGTATATCAATAGGGGTGAGCTGTAAACCCACCTCACAGAAAGGAGTAATAACAGCAAAATCTATATATCGACATAACATTGATAATGATTTACAAATTATAAATCTACTGGCAAATAAGGCAGATTTGCACATACATAAAAAAGTATTATCCCTGTATAAGTTTGTGGTCACATTAATGTTTATTCTCCTATTAAAGGGGCTTTATGACCACAACATACCATAGGTATATGCAGGGTCGGACTGGGATGTCTAGGGCCCACCAGTGGAATTGTTTCTAGGGGCCCACCGCCAGGACCCTGCAGATCAGCAGTACCAAGACAGGGCGGTTAAAGGTAATAACTAGAGATGAGCAAACAGTGTTCTATCGAACACATGTTCGATCGGATATCAGGGTGTTCGCCATGTTCGAATCGAATCGAACACCGCGTGGTAAAGTGCGCCAAAATTCGATTCCCCTCCCACCTTCCCTGGCGCCTTTTTTGCACCAATAACAGCGCAGGGGAGGTGGGACAGGAACTACGACACCGGGGGCATTGAAAAAAATTGGAAAAAGTCATTGGCTGCCGAAATCAGGTGACCTCCATTTTAGACGAATAGTGGATTTCAAATCCGGGTCATATGAGAATGTGAACTTTGTGACTATGAGACTGGGATAGCTGTACAGGCAGGGATAGCTAGGGATAACCTTTATTTAGGGGGGAATGTTATTAAAAATAACTTTTTGGGGCTCTATCGGGTGTGTAATTGTGATTTTTGTGAGATAAACTTTTTCCCATAGGGATGCATTGGCCAGCGCTGATTGGCCGAATTCTGTACTCTGGCCAATCAGTGCTGGCCAATGCATTCTATTAGCTTGATGAAGAAGAGTGTGCACAAGGGTTCAAGCGCACCCTCGGCTCTGATGTAGCAGAGCCGAGGCTGCACAAGGGTTCAAGCACACCCTCGGCTCTGATGTAGCAGAGCCGAGGCTGCACAAGGGTTCAAGCGCACCCTCGGCTCTGATGTAGGAGAGCCGAGGGTGCACTTGAACCCTTGTGCACCCTCGGCTCTGCTACATCAGAGCCGAGGGTGCACTTGAACCCTTGTGCACACTCTGCTTCATCAAGCTAATAGAATGCATTGGCCAGCGCTGATTGGCCAGAGTACAGAATTCGGCCAATCAGCGCTGGCTCTGCTGGAGGAGGCGGAGTCTAAGATCGCTCCACACCAGTCTCCATTCAGGTCCAACCTTAGACTCCGCCTCCTCCAGCAGAGCCAGCGCTGATTGGCCGAATTCCGTACTCTGGCCAATCAGCACTGGCTAATGCATTGTATTGGCGTGATGAAGCAGTGCTGAATGTGTGTGCTTAACACACACATTCAGCTCTACTTCATCGGGCTAATAGAATGCATTGGCCAATCAGCGCTGGCCAATGCATTCTATTAGCGTGAACTGAGTTTGCACAGGGGTTCTAGTGCACCCTCGGCTCTGCTACATCAGATTGCTACATCTGATGTAGCAGTGCCGAGTGTGCATCAGATGTGTAGTTGAGCAAAACTGACTCAGCACTGCTAAGTCTCTGCATTCGCATAGGAATGCATTGGCCAGCCTTCGGCCAATCAGCGCTGGCTCTGCCGGAGGAGGCGGAGTCTAAGGTCGGACCTGAATGGAGACTGGTGTGGAGCGATCTTAGACTCCGCCTCCTCCAGCAGAGCCAGCGCTGATTGGTCGAGTTCCGTACTCTGGCCAATCAGCACTGGCCAATGCATTTCTATGGGGAAAAGTTAGCTTGCGAAAATCACAAACTGACAGGGATTTCCATGAAATAAAGTGACTTTTATGCCCCCAGACATGCTTCCCCTGCTGTCCCAGTGTCATTCCAGGGTGTTGGTATCATTTCCTGGGGTGTCATAGTGGACTTGGTGACCCTCCAGACACGAATTTGGGTTTCCCCCTTAACGAGTTTATGTTCCCCATAGACTATAATGGGGTTCGAAACCCATTCGAACACTCGAACAGTGAGCGGCTGTTCGAATCGAATTTCGAACCTCGAACATTTTAGTGTTCGCTCATCTCTAGTAATAACATGTTGCGAGCCATGCTACTCACGCACTATACCATGCGCACTACATATACCTACTGCTACAGCCTGTATGGCAAGTGAACAGCATAGCTCCTAGAAATGTTACCATTACCCGTAGCTGAAGTGTCCTGGAAAAGCTGATCTGCAGAGGTCCTGGCTGTTGTATCATCGCAGATGTAATATTGATGGCCTATCCTAAGGACAGACCATCAATATTAGAAAGATGGATACATCCTTTAAATTGGTTGTCCAGGAATTGGAGCAACTCATGTGGTGGGAGGGAGGTGTAAAATAAAAAAAACAAATAAATAAAAGAAGAATACTCATCTGTCCTTAGCGGTTAAACGGTTTTGCGGCGGAGAGCATAAAACGCACACCGCCGCACCCGGTCTGACAGCTTTCTATCTTCTATATGCAGAAGACGGAAAGCTGAGAACGGACTGCCGAATGCTGGTGTGAACCTAGCGTCAGCCTAAAGCCCCATGTAGCAAGACAAAGCAAAAAGCGCTGCGGGAAAAACCCCGGCGGCAACACATCAGTTTTTCCTGCAGCGCTTATTGCAGAAACTCCGCAGAGGTTTCCTCTGAGGACTTTGTTTCCTTTAGAGTAAGTTCACGCAGGGATTTTTGGTCAGGATTTTGAGGCCGTATCTGCCTCAAAATCCTGACCAAAAAGATGGCTCCCATTGAAATCAATGGGAGCCGGTCAGTTCTTTTTTTTCCAGCTCCCAGAAAAAGAAGTGAGGTGCTCATTCTTCAGGTCGTTTCGCCTCGCGATTCAGCCTGAAGACACTCCCTCCTCCCATCTAGGCCCATTTATTGGGCCTAATCTGGAGCAGAGTGCATGACTGGATGCCGGTGCATCAGGTTCCGGACCAAAAAACCCCGTGTGAACTTAGCCTTATACCTATAGTGAAACTGCAGGTGTTTCTGTAGATATAAGTGACATGCTGCAATTTCCAAAACCACAACAGTTTTGGAAATTGCAGTGTGTCCTCCGTGTGTGTTTTTCTGCAATGTGTGGATGGGATTGCACTCACTATATACCTACACACTCAGGCCTGGTTCACATCTGCGTTCAGTAATGCATTCGGGGAGTCCGCATGGGGACCCTCCCAAACAGACTACCAAACGCATTAGCAAGCGGTGTGCAGTGAAAGCACACATAGACTATAATGGGGTCCGTGTGCTTTCCGTCCGGTGTCTGCATACAACATGCGGACAGAAAAGTACTTTACAATCTACTTTCCTGTCCACATGACTCATGCGGACACCGCGTGGAAAGCACACGGACCCCATTATAGTCTATGCGGTCCGCGTACTTTCACTGCACACCGCTTGCTAATGCGTTTGGTAATCCGTTCGAGGGGGAGGGGGTTCCCATGCAGACTCCCCGAACAGATCACCGAACGCAGATGTGAACCAGGCCTTATACATATACCATATATACTCACACATATACAATACAATATACATATACAATACTATGGCACATATACATTTATATACATTCATATACCATATAAGTCATATATATACTTGTATGAATACTATATACACACACACACACATATATACATACACATTATTATAGCATACAGTATATACTCACACATACCTGTATACAAACATACAGTCCTATGAAAAAGTTTGGGCACCCCTATTAATCTTAATCATTTTTTGTTCTAAATATTTTGGTGTTTGCAACAGCCATTTCAGTTTGATATATCTAATAACTGATGGACACAGTAATATTTCAGGATTGAAATGAGGTTTATTGTACTAACAGAAAATGTACAATATGCATTAAACCAAAATTTGACTGGTGCAAAAGTATGGGCACCTCAACAGAAAAGTGACATTAATATTTAGTAGATCCTCCTTTTGCAAAGATAACAGCCTCTAGTCGCCTCCTGTAGCTTTTAATCAGTTCCTGGATCCTGGATGAAGGGATTTTGGACCATTCCTCTTTACAAAACAATTCAAGTTCAGTTAAGTTTGATGGTCACCGAGCATGGACAGCCCGCTTCAGATCATCCCACAGATGTTCAATGATATTCAGGTCTGGGGACTGGGATGGCCATTCCAGAACATTGTAATTGTTCCTCTGCATTAATTCCTGAGTCGATTTGGAGCGGTGTTTTGGATCATTGTCTTGCTGAAATATCCATCCCCGGGGTAACTTCAACTTCGTCACTGATTCTTGAACATTATTCTGAAGAATCTGCTGATACTGAGTGGAATCCATTCTTCTTCTCTGCCTTTCTGATATTTTTCTTGGCCTGCCACTTCTGGACTTAACAAGAACTGTCCCTGTGGTCTTCCATTTCCTTACTATGTTCCTCACAGTGGAAACTGACAAGTTAAATCTCTGAGACAACTTTTTGTATCCTTCCCCTGAACAACTATGTGGAACAATCTTTGTTTTCAGATCATTTGAGAGTTGTTTTGAGTAGCCCATGATGCCACTCTTCAGAGGTGATTCAAATAGGAGAACAACTTGCAATTGGCCACCTTAAATACCTTTTCTCATGATTGGATACACCTGGCTATGAAATTCAAAGCTCAGTGAGGTTACAAAACCAATTTTGTGCTTCAGTAAGTCAGTAAAAAGTAGTTAGGAGTATTCAAATCAATAAATTGATAAGGGTGCCCATACTTTTGCACCAGTCAAATTTTGGTTTAATGCATATTGCACATTTTCTGTTAGTACAATAAACCTCATTTCAATCCTGAAATATTACTGTGTCCATCAGTTATTAGATATATCAAACTGAAATGGCTGCTGCAAACACCAAAATATTTAGAACAAAAAATGATTAAGATTAATAGGGGTGCCCAAACTTTTTCATAGGACTGTACAGTACTCACACAGTATACAAGTCACATACTTTACACAAATGTACATATATACATATTAAACATACAGATTTTACAAAGAGTTTACTCACCTATTCCAGCAGCAGTCGGCTCCCTGTCCTCCCCACACGCTGCGATGTAACAGGACTCAGTGTGAGGAGGAGGGGGAGGGGGAGAGAGGAAGTGCGTGCGTGCAGCAGGGGAGACCTCACAGGACAGCAGCTGCAGGTAAGTGAAGGGAGAAGCCATTAGCTGATGCTGAAGAAAGACACGTTGTCCTCCGATGTGTACTTCTTCAGCATCAGCTAATGAGGGCCCCTGTGTGTGGAGGCAGATGCATTGGCCAGGTGCCCAGTTGGGGCCCCTGGCCATCCCGATCGGGCCCCGACCAATGCATCTGCATTGGTAAAAATCAAAACTTTAAGTCAGGGCTCGGGGGCCCACCGGGGGATTCCCCGGTACACCGGTGGGCCAGTCCGAGCCTGGGTATATGATCTGTTGGGTTCCAACACCCCACTCCCACACAGGTCAGCTGTTGGATCAGCATCCAGGCTTGGTAAGCTTCTAATGCATAGGGGTACAGCACTGTCCACTGTATAGTAGTGCTTTTGGGGAATTGCAGCACCATACCTATTACTTGTATGGGAGCAGATCAGCATGTGCTTCTCGTCCTGCAAAGGTAGATCTGTGTGGGGTCCTTCCCTGACAAATCAAATACTGAGAACCTATCTTGTATATAGGATCAATAATATGACTGCTTTGCTATTTCCCTGCTTTCTCACAATAAAAAAGTGATGGATTGGGACCCATCTAAAATCAGAGTGAGTGTGGTTCATGGCTCCTGATGCATTACATATATGTATCAAACTTACATTACTAAGAATTATCACAATAACATATAAAAAACAAAAAACTTGAGAGTCTTCAGTAGATGATACCTTTTTTAATGGCTAACAATGATGACAGAATATTATGACGATGACCATGAAGTCTTCCTTCTTTCTTCTTCTGTTCCTTAGCTGCTATGGACTCTTAGTATATCTTCTCTTCTCAGCTTATGTGTGTCCTATAATATACTACTGTGTATTATCCTGTATCTGTATTACTATGCTGCTCTGACATGCTGAAATTTCACCAATGTGGGACTATTAAAGGATTATCTTATCTTATCTTATCTTATCTTAAGCACAATAACAAAGAATAAATAAATCTAATAGAAAAAAAATCCTAATCACAAATGTCCACTAGTGCTTTTACATTTTCTATGGTAAATGTATGACTCTGGGTCATAACAGGGCATATGTTAATGTTGTATACAGTCTGATTATATTTAACACATACTCAAAACAGTCCCTTAAAAATTCCAGTATTGACACCGGGTAAAGGTTTTATGAATGAAAAACCTCTTCCAATAGAGTATCAATTTACAGTCAAGTATGGGCCCATTATCAGCATGCAGCAGCCCTTTTGCATTTATACCTGCATTGTCCTGTCCCGACTGTTAACACAGCAATGTCTCACCTAACCATTGACACAGACCTATTGAGAATAAATGGTGCATGGATAAAAGCAAACTGGTTATGTGAGAACTATGTCTTCATCCTAGCAGTTGCTAGAAGTACTGCATATTCTTTTGTCATAATGATTTGAGAAACTTTCACTAAAACACATGAAAGCAATGCTGATATATCATCTAATGTGCTCAGTAGATTATTAACCCCTTCCTGCCACAGACATTTTTCTATTTTCCCTTTTTTGACTCCCCACCTTCCAAAAGCCATAGCCCAATTTATTTTTCCAGCTACATTTCGAATGAAGACTTAATTTTTTGGGGACAAATAGTACTTTGTAATGGTACCATGGAGTACCCATGGTGGTACCCAGCGGGTCTAATCGTTAATACAACGATACACTGCAAAGCTAATGTTTTGCAATGCATTTTGTTATAGTATTACAGGTTGTGTAGCGCAGGTTTACACTTACTACCTATCCACAGAATAACTGATAAGTGCATGATCAGTAGGGATCTCACCATTGGGACTCCCATGGATTGAGAGAACACAAATCATGTATCCTCCTTATGAACAGACAGCCTTAGAATGCAAGCTGATGCAACATTCATCTCTATTGGACATCTAAAAAGAGTACAAATGTGTAGCAGATATGGCGCTATGCATTTTCCCTGAGAACAAAAGAAACGGACATCGATCTGACCAATTTGCTTGAATTTGTATCGAAATCCTTTAATCCTCAGCCACTTTCTTACAAGAGCCATCATCAGGATACAAGTGCTGCTTGTGGTGGCTTGTATCTTGTGAATTAACCACTGTGTGTGTTCTTAGGCACTGAGGGAACGTCAGTGAGGCTAATGAAAAGGATACGTCTACTGGAAGAGATATTCCAGAGATTCCTCTGTTACCCCTGCAGAGTTATCAGAGTAGATTTTGCCTGTGATAATTATATTACATAATATTTCACTTGACTTAGTGAAAATGTGTAGGAGTAACTATACACCATATGAATGGTCGCTACATGCATAACCAATATATAACTACAGCGAGTAGTGTGAGAGCTGTGTAGAAATAGCTGCAGAATGTCATGCATCTACAGTATAAACGTGAGAACCGAGGAGGAAAACAACCATCATATAAATACATTTGTTTGCAACCAAAATATTATGATGTAGGGCCTGCAGCTGGGATTCAGATGTGGCAGCTGTTCCCGAAAATACTCGCGCAAGAAATGTCAAGATGAAATAAATAGGCTCATTTAGTAACAGCTCTACGTACCGTTACCCACTTACATAATGCTTCAAAATGTCCCTCAAGTAAATGTCACTTTGTGAAATTAATATTTTGGCGAATATGTCTGAGTCATAGGAGCAACACTTGCGGTCACTTACTGATTAAATTGGTCCTTTAAGACATCTTGATGGTTAAGTGGATATGGGAGGAATGTATCAGTGCTGAATGGAATACATAACTAGGATCTGTAAGCCTCTTCGCCATGTCTCAACCTTGTACTAGCTTTGCCCTGAAATATTTTGTATCTTCTACCATATTGAAAACTCAGCTCAGCCTTCCAATATTTCATCCTGATTACCAAATACACTGTCCACACTTACTATTGTGGTTGCAGCTATATTCTTGCTTATCTACGCCAGTAATGGTGGAACATCTTTGGCACATGACCATTTCCTGCACCAAAAAAGTACCACATCCCTTGGTCTGCACCTTACTCAGCACTAGTGATGAGCGAGTAGTATTCGATCGAATACCTCGCCGGCATAGGAATGCGTGTAATCGGCCAAACAACTAGGGGTTAAACGCTTTGAGTATTCGATGCGTTTAACACCTTGGTGTTTGGCCGATTACACGCATTCCTATGCCGGCGAGGTATTCGATCGAATACTACTCGCTCATCACTACTAACCACTTTTTGTGAAAGTAGGTGAAGCAGGGTGGAGAATTGGGTGGATAGAAATGGGGACACTAGAGCCCGATATATTTATTACAACTCATGCCAGAGAACTAGTGTGAATTATACTGGACATTTCCGACTGTTCCTGACTGGAAGAGATTTCCATTCTGGTACAATGACATGCACCCGATTTATTATGAGGTCAGGGTAAGTTTTTATTCATGTTTTCATTAGGCCTCAAGTAATCTTAAGTCAGACGTATGGTGGTTTGTACCTACTGAAAAACGATGGCAGCAATATAAAAATGTGGGCCTCCAATGAAGGAGGAAACTGTGCAGTTTTATATGGCATACATGATATTGCCCCTGTCTGGTTCTATCACAGAAACCCTGCATAGACTATTCAGAAAGTACAGTATATTACAGTGCATGGCTAGTCCTCTCATATTCTCCATGCATAATTGGAGGAACACTTTATGATACTTCTTAAAGAAAACGGAAATATGTATTTATTTTGGAAGCCAGATAATGAAAAAAAAAGTTGAAAGCTAATTAATTTTTAACAATGTTAACAATGCATGAAGGCATGATTTTGTTTTTTCGAGGGGATTGGATCGTGTGTATTCATAGATCTTGGTTTATCAGTATGTTTATTTTACAGAATTCAAGCTGCCAGGCTCCCATTTGCTAAGTGATTTCGGAAATAGTGTTTTTTGTTAAACAGCAAAGAAAAACTGACAATGTCAGTCCAAAAATCCAAGCTGATTGTGATGTGCGACGTGTTACTCTAAGTATCACAGGGCAGGTCACCCTTTAGTTCCAAATCTCAACTTCTTATTAAGTCTACATGCCCAAGACCATATACAGTGTTCAGGTAGGGAAGAACAGCATGGATTTTTTGCAAAAGTGTTTTTGGCAAAGAACACAGAAAAACTGTCATTGTCACTCAAAAAATCCAACTATGACAACTGGTAAAATCTACTATTCGCTGGGCAGGTGACCCTTTTAGTGCCACATGTCAATACTTTCCTAATTTTCTTGAAATAGAGGGGGTTTTTTGTTAAAAAAAATATGTACAATCCCTAAAACAAACCCTTCTCTGTTCACACTCTCACATTACCCCACATGATATGATGCCATTCAGGCTAACTTTATTTGTCCAAGCTCCATCCACATGTTACAGGACACCACTAGTGATGGCTCATAAAGTCTTATGTCTGTGTAATGACAGTAACCTCTATTACAAAATTGTCTGACTACTGTATAAGCAATGCCGCCCCTGCTACCGCTTGTGTCACCCCCTCTACCTCATAGATTGTAAGCTCTTGCGAGCAAGGCCCTTAGTCCCATTGTGTGAAATTACTTTCTTTTTAATGTATCTTTTTTGTCTGTACTGGAACCCTACAAATTGTACAATGCTGCAGAATATGTTGGCGCTATATAAATAAAATTTATTATTATTATTATTATTATTATTATTATTATTATTATTATTATTATTATTATCATTATTATTGTGTTTAACCCCTTAACGCTAAATCACGTACCTGTATGTCAGGGAATGTGGTTAGTTTCCGCATTCCCACGTACCTGTACGTGATGGAGATCGCACGGGTTCAGAAGCAGAGCCTGTGCGATCTCCACGGGAGGCCGGCTGTATCTGACAGCCAGGCTTCCCCTGTAGCAGCAGGGACGGTGATTGCACCGACTCCCCCTGTTTAACCCTTAAGGTGCCATGATCCATAGTGATCATGGCACCCTAGGGGTTTGGCCGGCTATAAAGCATGCTGCCGGCTGCATAAGGAGTCTGTGTTAGCTGTAAGTTACAGCTACACGGTGCTCCTTAATCCCTCCCCCCATCGGAGTGAGCTCCGATGGGGGGAGGGTTAACCCCTTGGATGCCGGGACGAGAGGAAGCTAGTCTATGCATCTGCATAGCTAGCTTCCTCTATAGACTGCAATACACGTGTATTGCAAGTCTATAGTTAGTATAGAACCAGCGATCCTCTCTGATCACTGGTTCTAGTGTGCTTACAGCACAAATGTAAAAAAAGTTTAAAAAAAAAAAAACAAGTGTGTAAAACAAACAAACAAAACAAACATAGTTACATTTTTTTGTAAATCTGGAAAATAGCTGTTACACTTGTAAGCCTTGTAACGTCCAAAATAACTTAAAATACAATCAAAAGATGATGCCGATATAAAGCAGAGATATGGTAGATAATATTTATTCATGTATTTGGGTGGTATGACTATCTGCCTGAAAAGCAGAGACTTTCAAATTTTTTCCAAATTTCCATCAAATTTCCTATTTTTTTAATAAGTAAATACAAAAATATTGATTAGTGTTTACCACTAACATGAAGTATAATGTGTTACGAGAAAACAATCTCAAAATCACTTGTGTAAGTTAAAGCGTCTCAAAGTTATTGCCATTTAAAGTGACACATGTCAATTTTGAAAAAATAGGCCTGGTCCTTAACATACTTTTGCGCTGTGTCCTTAAGGGGTTAAAATTGTTGGCAATCATTATTATACAAGCAGTTCAGTAAAATGACATAGAAAAAAAACAAGTCAGGGGACAGGCTAAAGAAGAGTAAACACTTCTGGTTTTTAGTGCCACTAGTAGTCACAGGATTTTTGTACTTCCTGAAAATGAAGATGAAGTTTTTGATTACTTGGCTCATTTATCCTAGCCACAGTATCCGAGAGTGATGCTGTAAGTATGACCCTGAGTCAGGGTTCTGTGTGTTCTTCATCTTGCCACTTTACTGTTGTAATTTACCTTACCACTAGGATTGATCCGATCTTGAGATTTCAGGATCGTTTTTAAAATCCACTTTCCGATCATTTTCCATTCGAACCCGAACCCAATTCCGTTCCCAATGCAAGTGAATGGGATTTTTTTAATAATCGGAGATCGGATTTTAAAAACAATCCTATTCACTACACAGCATAGAGTCTAAAAATTGAACGCTTTGTTAGAATCCACGCTGTGTAGTGATTAAAAAAAATCCTCTGGCTACTTAGTCCCCCCTGCTGTCCACTTACCTGCACAGATCGCTGGTCCGGTCCCCGCTGTTCTCGGTCCTCTTCTCGCCTCACTGCCCCCGCCTCCCAGGTTAGTGTTACAGACCTAGGAAGAAGGCCCACACTCTCCTAAGCCACAAGCCCCGCCTTCTTCCTAGGTCTGTAACACTAACTTGGGAGGCGGGGGCAGCGAGGCGAGAAGAGGACTGAGAACAGCGGCGACCAGAACAGCTATCTGTGCAGGTAAATGTTAGCTACTAGAGATGTTAGCTAGTCTCCTATTAGAATGAATGGATGCAGCCGGCGCGCAGGGGGTTAAGCGGCTAGACGCCGGCACAGGCTGTGTGTTGGCTGTATCCATTCATTCCTATGGGACCAAGCTAACATTGTTAGCTTTTCCCACAATGCTTGGCCAGTAGCCAAGCTTTTTAGATCCCACCTAAAAAGATCGGAATTCTGATCACAATCGTCAAATTTACTCGATCGCCAATCGGAATCCGATCTTTTCCAATCCTGATCACTCAACCCTACTCACCACCTTTCCAAACTGTCATCCATATTTTCTTTATCCTGGCACTGATCCCTAGTTTTATTTTAGAATTGGTGGAGGCAGCGGTAGAAGAGGAAGGTATGACTGTTGGTGGTTGAGGTGATAGTAGTAAGTAGAAGGTAATGGTAGAATAAAAACCATTTGCTAGTTTTTGGGCTTCCATAATAATGAGGAATAAAAAGAGATACATAACCAGTTACAATCTGTCATGAAAAATCCCATGTCACATGCTCAACATGCACAACAGTTGTTAAAGGAGCAGGGATAAATATAATTTGTATCTTAATGGAGGGTTTGGGCAGATTGTTAGCAAAAATTGGTGATTGAAGGCTAATCCTTCAGAACATTGATGCCTTTAAGATATGATAAGATAATCCTTTAACAGTTCCACTGTGGGGAAATTTCAGTGTGTTACAGCAGCATAGTAATACAGATACAAGATAATAAACAGTAATATATTATAGAAATAGAAGCTGAGAAAAAAACATACTAAGAATCCATAGCAGCTAAGGAAGAAAAGAAAGAAGGAAGACTTCAGGATCATTCAGTTCTCTGTGCGGAGTGATCTTTGCTTGGTCTGATGTAGATCATGTAGCCTGATCACGGTTGGAAGGAAGGACTTGCGAAATCGCTCCTTCTCACACTTAGGGTGAAGCAGTCGTCACTTACAGTGCTGCCAAGTGCCAGCAAGGTCTCATACATGAAGTGGGATTTATTCTCCCGCATGGAGGTCACCATGGACAGTATCCTTCTGTCACCAACCACCTGTACTGGGCCAGAGGGCTCCCCAGGACAGAGCTGGCCCTTCTGATCAGCCTGTCAAGTTTATTTCTATCCCTGGTTGATATATAACCTTGATGTGGCAACTATTTAGCTTAGCCCAACTCATAACATAACACTCTTGTAGTTTCAGGATATATATTGATAACCAAGGCTTCCCATTTTTACGAAAAAATTTAGATGGGTGGGAAATTATGTTATTTTTTGATCCTAGACAGGCATACAAAGGGTTAATCTATATTTTGCATACTTCTTTGGAAAGAAATCAGATCTGTTCATTATAAACAAGTCCTCAACCCCAAATAAACAGTCAATACTTCTTTGCACTGTTCCTTTACAACAATAAATTAAGCATTAACATGGAAGTTACATAAAGTGAACATTTTCTGAGAATATATAAATCAAGATTTATGTATAAGTGCTATGGACTGAAGCCAGTATGCGGCACATTAGAAGATGTGGCAAGAATGACAGATAGACAAACAGATACATCCAACTGCGAATAGATTAAGGGTTTGGGATAAATGGTCAATTTCTAGAATAGTCAGAAAACTAAAGCTGGAAACTCAATGGATCTTTTAGGTGCCCTGCACATTGGGTATAATCCTATTAATATTATAAATGTGAAAGTTTGTGGGTTTGTGAGTTTGGATGTTCGGATGTTTGTTCCTCAATCACGCAAAACCCGCTCAACCGATTTGGCTGAAATTTTCCACAAACATAGATAATACACCCAATTGCGCAATAGGCTACTTTTCGTCACAATAGCGCACATACGTTTTTCCCAGAACCCCCACAAAACCCAAACTCACACCACCATCTCTGCAATCTCACACACTTTGGACCATAGCAAGCCACAAAATTCATATTACCCTCTACAGCCCCGCCCCTAACCCCACACAATCTCATATACATATACTTTACCACTCTGCCCCTCACCTTAACGATACTCCAGGAGGCGCTCTATAACGCTCCGGAGCAGCCATGTTTGCCAACCCCCACCGCTCTGACAATCCGCGACACTGCCCACCCATGTCAATACCCCTAGGCCGTCTAATAAATGCAAAAAAAAAAGTTTAAAAAAAAGTAAAAAAAATATAAAAACAAATAAAAAGGATTAAAAATTCAAATCACCCCCCTTTCCCTAGAACACATATAAAAGTAGTTAAAAACTGTAAAACACATACATGTTAGGTATCCGCGCATCCTAAATCGCCCGCTCTACAAAGCTATACAAATATTTTTCCTGTTCAGTAAACGCCGTAGCGGGAAAAATGGTCAAAAGTGCCAAACTGCCGTTTTTCACTGTTTTGATTCTGATAAAAATTTGAATAAAAAGTGATCAAAGCAATAACATTTCCCAAAAATGTTAGAACTACAAAGTACACCCGACCCCACAAAAAAAGACGCCCTATACATCCCCGTACACGGACGTATAAAAAGTTACGGGTGTCGGAATATGGCGACTTTTCAAAAAAAAATTTTTTAACATAGTTTTGGATTTTTTTAAGGGGTCAAAATGTAAATAAAACCATATAAATTTGGTATCCCCGGAATCATAACGAAACACAGAATACAGGGGACATGTCATTTTGGCTGCACAGTGAACGCCGTAAACCAAAGCCCGTAAGAAAGTCGCAGAAATGCATTTTTTCTTCAAATCACCCCATTCTGAATTTTTTCCCCGCTTCCCAGTACATTATATAGAATAAATAATGGCGGCATCATGAAGAAGAATTTGTCCCAGAAAAATTAAGACCTCATATGGCTCTGAGAGCGGAGAAATACAAAAGTTATGGGGTTTAGAAGGAGGGGAGTCAAAAACTAAAAACCACAATCACAAAAATGCCATCGGCGGGAAAGGGTTAACTTCAAATACTTCTGTCCCAAAGTCACTATGTAAAGTTTCTCACAACACCGTATATATAGCAGCTCAAATACAAAGTAACTGCAACACAAAAGTCTCACGGATTCTCAGAATTACAGCAAAAACAAGATACAAAGTTACATTGCATATCCCATCCCTTATACACACTACGAAAACCTTACTCGCACCTGTATATACCCACTTCTACAATCACCGCAGATGAAGTCGCGGGTACCAGCTAGTGCCTAATATTAGTGGAGACAACCCCTTGACTATTTCTAATGTTTCTCCTTAGATTTCTGAGCTGCTGTATTGGAATGCCTATTTACTATAGTTTATTATCTTCTATGAGTCTTTAGCGGTGTAATTATACTTCTTTTGTAGCTCATAAACTGCTCTCATTTCCCTAGTGAGGCCATTGATCAGATAGTAAATGACCAGACTCAACAAACCAACCTGATGATTTAAATCGCTTTCTGTGATGTTCCTGAGATCCTTACAAATCTCACAAATCATTATTATAGCAATTTTACCCCTGCATGTGAAGTTACCGTATAGGTATATTGCATGCAGATTTTCGAATTGGAATGATGTTATAAAGGCAATGTCCAATGTACTTATGATGTTTCTAAATAATTACATTCTTGCTTTCTTTACATTTTAGACCAGGTCCCATGGGCAAAGTGTGGCGTTTGCATCCTGTGGGGCCCCAGTCTTAAGCTGGTTTCATGCAAAACATAATGCAGTGAGTTAGCTGCCATGGGTCACTGTCATCTAACCTATTGCAATGTACAGTAACTGTAATGTGGTTGAGATTTAAAGAGAACCTCCATTTATAAAAACAACTTTTCATAAGAGAAAAGTGATTTCATATTTCTGAATAAAAGGAACCACATTGACAAACCTATCCTTAGAATAAACTATCAATTTAATGTGGTTATGGCACTTTTGTCAGAGCTGTGGCCTCTTCTTTGCTTCTATTAGTCCATGCTTCAGAGTGCTGTACTTTGCTTTGCTTGATATTGTAGTTTTTTCTTTTCATTCAAATATACAGTGCCTGAAGAAGATCATAGATAGACCTCTAAGAAGAGTTTGTCAGGGAAGTATGCTGATCTATAGTATACTCACTTCTGCAGATAGGTATGTAGACAATACGTGATAGCACGGTAGCTCAGTAGTTAACGCTTTTTGCCTTGCAGTGCAGGAGTCCTTGATTCATATCCAGCCAAAGACAACATCTGCAAGGAGTTTGTATGTTCTCCCCCTACAATCCCAAGACATATTTATAGTGAATTAAGATTGTAAGCCGTACTTGGAACGGTGTTGACCATATCTGTAGGTAATATGCTGTGTAATAGGATGGAACTATATATAAGCAAGCAAAATAAATAAATAAATGAACACCCTGTAAATTAAACTGCAGTAGGAAACTGTGTGACCTTTTATGTACCATGCAGGAAATCGACAAGACTTTTAGCATGAATTGCTGTGATTTTGTGATGTAAGGTGTTGGTCATGCAATTGCAGTTATTATTATTTTATTAAAGGGGTTTTCCCAACTCGCCTGCTCACCAAATTGCAGGCTGTATGCTATGTTCACTTCCTGGTTTTCTCAGTGAATTGGTTGGCGGGGCTTCACTTGCTGTCTCCCAGACAAAGCCAGCTCTGCTAGCTCTCTTCATAGCAGTACATGTTTGCAGTCAGTAATGAGGGATGGTTGTAAATAAATTAGAACAGTATAACTGGAAGATGCAGAATATAAGATTGACCTGGGGCGGAGCTAGTTGTTCTTCTTCTTGTTCTTGCTCTTCTCATCTGGACACATGTGAGCAAGTTGGCTCTGTGTGTGACCCCTTCCCCCCTTGCTGGGGGGAAGGGCGGGGCAGAAGCGGCCATGTGCTAAGAGGCAAAGAATGCCATGCGGCCGAGGGACTTTGAAAGAGAGCCATGTACTACTTTAACGCTAATGGACTTATGGAATTGTGAGGACTATGATGTAACTCCTATCTGATCATGGATTTATGGACTATGGACTTTTTACATCGGTATGGAAAAAATTCTCTTTATTGCTATATGTTATGTGGGGGGTGCTGCTGGTGCCCCCTCCAAAGACTTTAATGGACTGTATCTCCTGCCTTGTGGGTACCATGCGTTGGCTGCAGAATCGGGTACCGGGTACCTAAGGACTGTTTCTGTTTCTAATCTCTTTAATCTGTTTTATCTCACTGCACTGTAACATACCTTCTCTGTAACCATATAAGCTTGTGACCGCCAGGGTATATCTTTATATATATTTCTGGTTGACCTAGTATCGACCATCTTGGGTTAATAAAATGTTAAAACTTTAGAAGGCTCTTCTCGTATTATCCTATAAGGCCCGGTCCTCTCTCTGGGTTTGTGGGAGCGGACGGTATAGTTAAGAAGGTGATCGCGGGTTCCGCCCGTGGCAAAGGCCGGGTGAGCCAGCGGCTGCGGCCGGGTGGCTGAGGTGGAGGCCGGAGTCCTCGCACCTTGGGGACCGGAGGCCGGAGCGGAAAGGGGCGATACCCCCCTGAGGGGCTTGGCTGCCTTGATGCAGTGCTCCAAGCTGGGAGCAAACTTTTCTTTCCTTTTTCACTCTTTTTTCTCTGTATCTTCAAGAATCCGGTAACCAAGCAATCTAGCACTATGAATTAGCAACTATAAATCGAATGGAAGACCCTGTGGAGTTTTTTGTTCCTTTGTTTTTCCATTGTAAAGCATGGACAATGACAAGACCTGGTTCAGCTGATTTCCACATGTGCCTGTTACCATCCCCCCAGCTAGGACAGCATGGCTCACCATGCGGCATGGAGGAAAACCTACATGGAAGTGTGGACTTCTTCTTCAAGGAGATAATTTTTGGCGCCAATTGCTGATATGTGAAGATGCTACAGCTGACTGGTATTTCTTTCTTTTTATTACTGTGGACACGTGGGACTCTGCTACAGCCTGGGAACCATCACCCACCTACCCCAGGAGTTATGGAAGCTTGGCAAGAGAGCAGCACCATGTATACCTGGATGGCTTCACACTTCTGTGGGGCAGTAGAACACAGTAGTAAGGAGGAGGAGGGCTTGTGATGAAGGACATTTGGGGCATTTTTTTTTTTGTGGTTAAAAGGACAATAGTGCTGATACAAGATACCGAACTATCAGCTGTGAGCAGGAGATCTCACTACCTACCAAGAACTACCACATGTTAACATAATAGCTGACTATGTCCCCCACCTCTGCAAAAAGTTCTGCTTGTTATATCTACATGCTGTGCCCCCCCTCCTCGTGTCCTACAACCAAGTCAGCTGTATTATTATTATTATTATTATTATTAACATCAATCCGCACAGAGAACTAAATGATCCTGCAGTGTGTCTGTGTTTCTTTCTTTTTAGTTGCTCTGATTCCTAGGATTTCTCTGCCATGAGCTTGTATGTGTTTCTCTCCTGTTATATACTACTGTACCATCTATGACACTGTATCACTGAAATTTCCCCATTGTGGGACTATTAAAGGATTATCTATCTATCTATCTATCTATCTATCTATCTATCTATCTATCTATAAAGCAGATGTTGCAGGGCTGGATTTGATAGGTTATGAGAATTCCAAATTTACATGCTACAAGACCAAGAGTCAGCTTCCAATAAACTCAGTTTTAAGTCTGTGTTTACATACAGAGGTAATGGACTCCCTGTCTCAGCCCTTATCAGCAAAATTCAATTAGCCGAAAGAGTTCAGAAATACAAGCTCACTCCAAGCACTCAGCTCCCCCTCCCCTCCTGAGAGCAGTGAGCTATGTCACTTGTCCTGGGCAGAGAGAGATAAGATCATTCCCAGGTCTGTGGTTATGGAAGCACAGTGTAAACAATGAAGTGAATAACCTCAGATAGTAGCCAAATAAAGCAGTTTTGCTGAAGCAATGTATTTAGGAAAAGTCTTAAATTCACATAAGCTAGCAGTATAGATAGTATCCTAGAGATGGGACAACCCCTTTAAATATATTTTTTCCTGCGTAAAAAACATGTGGCTAGTATTTACCATGGATAGAAAAACCCTGGCAATCCGCAATGAACTGTGTGCAGTTTTGCTGCAGAGTAGTTAGCTAAGTGGCACACTATTGCTAAGTGTAAAACAAGCCCAAGGCAACATAAGTGACAAGAAAGCAGGAAAGGTGATAACATAAGATGGAGAACAACCATTATACAAGGAGCTAGTGCTCTTGGAATAATTTTGCCAGAAATAAGACAAGGTTATGCAGGTTTTGTCAGCAGTGTTGAAACATTTTAGTTTTTTTTTTTTTTTTTTACTGGAATATGCCTGTAAGGTTTAGACCCCATGTAGCGAAAAACCACAGTGGCAACATATCGCATTTTTTTTCCAGCAGCAATTTCTGTTTCAATTATATCTATAGGGAGACCGTCAGCATTTCCATAGGATAATTGACATGCTGCAATTTTCAAAACTGCAACGGATTTGGAAACCGCAGCATGTTGCGGCGTGTATGTTTCCGCAATGTTTGGATGGGATTCACTAAAATACCATCCACTCTGCAGGCACTGTAAAATGTGGCGGTTTACGTCACATGGGGCCCTGGCTATATAGTGAAATATTACACTGAGAAACATAAGAAACATAAACGTAATTTGAGGTTACCATTACGGGATGTCTTGCTAAAGATTATAATCGTCCCCTGTAATGGTAATCTCAAATCTACATTTTGGGTGCATTCACATTTCGGATACGCTGACTAATTCTGAACGTTAAAACACGTTCAGAATCAGCGCGTATAAAGCAGATCCCATTCATTTCAATGGGAGCCGGCATACGAGCGCTCCCCATTGAAATGAATGGGTTGCTTTTTCTCTATGGGTCCCTTCACATGGCGTAAGCGCTCGGCTCATTCCCAGCCATACATGAGAGCGCTTCTAAACACTTCCCATTCACTTCAATGGGAGCGCTTGTAGAGAAAAAAGCAGCCCATTCATTTCAATGGGGAGCGCTCGTATGCCGGCTCCCATTGAAATGAATGGGATCTGCTTTATACGCGCTGAATCTGAACGTGTTTTAACGTTCAGAATCAGTCAGCGTATCCGAAGTGTGAATGCACCCTAACATTGGCTCAAGAGCAATCTTCAAAAATAATGTTTTGGTGACTTTCTTTATTACAAAATTCATTGGATTTTTTCGAAACCAGAAACAAACATTTGAGATAAAAGGAAGGTGTTTTCAGCAACAAGCAAGAATTCTGATGTACGTGGCATTATAATAGGTTAACCGCATTTTCAAGCTTAAGATTTAATAGCCTGAAATGTTTCAGCATGGTTTATTTTCCTAATAATTACTGTTTTCATTGCACACAATGAACTAGTATGAGATACAAATAATAGTTGACATAGACACAATTTATTCTCCCTCTGCATCAGAATTCACTAGAAAATGAAATTAAAGTACACATCTACTGAAGCCACATGCCAAGCAGTTTATGGCACTGATTTGTTTTGGAACGGTTCCTGGTTCCAATCTGACATCTGATATGCTGGTGCTGTTGTCACTTTCTCTTGGCAGAGGGTTCTGTAGACGGAAATATGCATAAGTAGCAGTAATGAAACAGCAATTATGCAGGGGACCATGTGGACTGAGAAGCTCTGCTGTGTTAAACATCACCTAGGTTCTGCTGTCTTTTTATGCCATCCTGTGTAATTGCTTTGTAACAACAGGGGTCTGCGGGAAATCTAAATTGGCAACAGGGGCTTATTAGATTGTCCTGAGTATTCATTTTGTAACATGTCAAAGCTCAAGGTGAACTCCTGCAAAGGATCCAATTCCTATAAAGCCAGTTAGCGATGAGAATTACCTTCTTCCTGTAAAACCTCAAAAGGCGTTCATCAAATATTCAGAATTTGTTCGTTGGATACGGAGGAGATAATCAGGTGTTTTTACACATGAACAACATCAAGGAAATAAAATGCCGTCGTTTTTTATAATCTGATTATGTTTTGCAAACATGTAAATCAGCATATGGTGAGTTCCTGTAGGCAGTTATTTCAAGCTCTAATAAAAGCCTAAAAATCCAATTATACAGTCTGAAAAAAAAGGAGGCAGCGGGAGCTAAAAATATCTAAGTGTTTGAGTCAGCACAGCAGGGAATGGTTTATAGAGCAATCATTCATTGTGAATAGGACCTCCTCAGAACAACGGTGGCATCTCCGGCCCATTAGAATAATCAGCTTTCAATGTTTTAACTGCCGCTAATGCTTTCTACTTAATTATCATTTTTTTACCAGTCGCCAGACCAAGTATCGCTACTGTGATCAAGCTTCTATTTATAACTTAACTTACAGCCATTGTGAATTTCGCTTGACCTTAGCTGCGCTACTAATAAACATGAATTTGTGTTGTATTGCTTCTTTCAAAGCAAGGATGTCAGCCATTAGATCTAATTTCTTTCAGGTCACTTCCAGAAACATAGCAACAGAGTAAAACGGCTAATTTGCATGAAAAGATGCATCCGTTATATAACAAAATCCATTTTTATGCTATTTGCTTCCCGGTACTGTGTGTGCTCACTGAATTGATTTAACAGACTTTGCTTTGTCCTCTGATTATATCTACAGTGGATAGTCCAAACATGCAGGATATGTATATACAATGTATGAACAGTATGTTAGGCTGTATTCACACTACTACTCTTAGTCCTGATCCATCACAGGGTCAGAACAACAGACATTAAGGTTAAGGTCTGGTTCACATCTGCGTTTGGTATTCCGTTCCGGGAGTCTGTATTGGGGACCCCCCGAACTGACTACTGAACACACTGACAAGCAATGAGCAGTGAAAGCACAACGGACCCCATAGACTATAATGGGGTTCATGTGTTTTTTGCGTGGTCTCTGCACGAGTCAAGCGGAGAGGAAAGTAGTTCATGAAGTACTTTTCTGTCCACATGTTCCATGCGGACACTGCGCGGAAAACACACAGACTCCATTATAGTCTAAGTGGTCCGTGTGCTTTCATAAGCACACTGCTTGCCAATGTGTTTGGTATTCCGTTCGGGGGGGGGGGGGGGGGGGGAGGTCCCCATGCGGACTCCCCAGATGGAATAACGAACGCAGATGTGAACCAGGCCTTACAAATCAATACAACTGAAGACTTTCCACTTGTATTTTTTTTTTTTAATTAGGCTTAGAATGCTATTAAAGAGTTAAAGAATTAATGTCTCTAGATATTCCTGTTGCTCCTGTTACAAAGGTGATGAATCCCCACCAGTCTCCGCTATCCCTTACAACAGAAAATGGTACTTAGCCAAACAGTAACTGAGGCAGGTCATGTGATTAGCGGGTGTGATGTCAATAGTCTGAGCGTAGGAAGTGGTGCAGGTAATCGCCTAAGGTGCTGGTTGTTGGACCCCCACCCGCTTGATATTAATGAGCTTATCCAAAGGCCATCATTATCATAGTCCAAGAAAACCTCTTTAATGGAACATACAGGGGGACACATAAGTGCGTAGGTCTCTGAAAAATTACTCTATTGGACAGTGTTTTTAAAGTAAAATGCTTAGAATGCTGTTAAACAATAAAATAAGTAATTCCTCACCAAATTCCTGTTGATGCTGTTCTGACGGTACTCAGGTGTCACACTTTTTCTACTTCCTGGTCCCTCTCAACACATGTGAAACACCACTTGCCAAGTCAGTGTCTAAGACAGGTCATACAATCAATAAATGTGACGTCACAGGCCTAAGAAGAGAAAATGGTACTGACTGGAATTCCAGAATATGTTTAATTATCTAATCAATAGGGGTGCTGGATAGAGGACCCAAATAATTTGAAGGTCATCAACATCATAGATTTGGAAAACACCTTTAGGCTAAGGCCACACGGGCCGTAATCGCAGCGCTTTCAACAGAAAGTTTGCAGAGTTTTTCTCTGCGGACTTTCTGTTACAATGATATCTATGGGAAAGCTGCCGGCGTTTTCGTAGATATAATTGACATGCTGCGATTTGTAAAGTCGGCTTTGCAAATCGCAGCATGTCCGCACTGCGATTTCTTTTGCAAAGTGGGCATGGGATTCGCATGAATCCCATCCCCTTTGCTTGCACTGTAAAATGCAGCGATTTTTTCCGCAGCGTCTCCGCTGCAGGCAAATTGCAGCATTTACATCCCATGGGGCCCTGGCCTTAAGGTTAAGGCTAGAGATGAGCGAACACTGTTCGGAACAGCCGTTCTGAACAGCACGCTCACAGCAAGCTCCCATAGAAATGAATGGAAGCGGCCGGCATGCGGGGGTTAAGTGGCAGGCCGCCGGCAAAGTCTGCGTGCCATTGAGGGGCCACACGGTGGCTCAGTGGTTAGCACTGCAGCCTTGCAGCGCTGGAGTCCTGGTGTTCAAATCCCGCCAAGGGCATAAAACCATCTGCAAGGAGTTTGTATGTTCTCCCCGTGTCTGCATGGATTTCCATCCCATATTTCAAAAACATACTGATAGGGAAAAAAAAAAATGTACATTGTGAGCTCTATGTGGGGCTCACAATCTACATTAAAAAAAAAAAAAGTCTGCGTGCCAGGTATTTCCATTCATTTTTATGGGAGCGTGCTGTTCGGATCGGCTGATCCGAACAGTGTTTGCTCATCTCTAGTTAAGGCCCGTTGTTGTGGAAATGCAACTAAAAGGACATTTTCACTTTTACATTTAGATTTTTTGTTGCAGATTTTGTTCCGTTTTTTTTTCAGCCAAAGCCAAGAATGGATACAAGAGGAAAGGGAGGTATATATAATCTGCAACAAAAAAGCTAAATGTAAAAGTAAAAATGTCCTTTTAGTATAGGATATCATATTGCAATACTATTCCTTTACTATGACATCAATGAAGTGCCACCACCATGGTATTATGGTAAGAAAGAGGGAAAATTATTCTAAAAACTTTTTAGCAGCATTCCGCGCTATTCAAAAATTATGCAAAATGTGAAAAACAGAAACATTTCCTTTGCTTTTTTACTTACATTTTCTCAGATATTAAATTAAAGGAAACAAGTACAAAAATAAAGACAACAGAAAAATGATGTAAAGATTATTTTAATACTGGAAAAGAAAAAATATTACAGCCACTGGCGTAACTAGGAATGGCGGGGCCCCGTGGCGAACTTTTGACATGGGGCCCCCCCTCCCCAAACCGATGCCGAAGACCTCGACTGACCCCCTCTCTATTATGTCCCCCACTCTATTATGACCCCCACTCTATTATGTCCCTTAGTAAGCCCTGCACACAGTATTATGTCCATTAGTGGCCCCTGCACACAGTATTAACCCCAATAGTGTCCCCTGCACACACAGTATTAACCCCTATAATGTCCCCTGCACACACAGTATTAACCCCTATAGTGTCCCCTGCACACACAGTATTAACCCCTATAGTGTCCCCTGCACACACAGTATTAACCCCTATAGTGTCCAATGCACACACAGTATTAACCCCTATAGTGTCCAATGCACACAGTATTATCCCCTATAGTGTCCCCATATGTCCCACTGTGGACACCTATAAACATTTATTATACTCTGGGGTCTGAAAAGACCCCAGAGTATAATAATCGGAGACCCGGGGGATTAAAACCATTAAAAGAACAGAGACAGTTGCTTACCTGTTTCTGTCGGCTACCGGCTGCCTCTCTTGTCCAGCTTTAATGACGTCAGACGTCACATGACCCGGGAAGCTGGCCTGGGTCATGTGACGTCAGAGACGTCAGACATGAATGACGGAGGCCTGGCAGGATCGCGGAGAGGTAAGTAACACTGTTTTTTATGTTACCTTACCTCTCCTGTCCGCCGATCATTATACTCGGGGGTCTGCAAAGACCCCCGAGTATAATGATAGCCTCTGTGGGCCCCGCGATGTCACTTGCCGATCCCGGCCCAGCCAGGATCGGCAAGTGAATAGGGCTCGTAACGGACTTAAAAAAAAAAAAAAACGCAGCGGTAGCGGCTGTCACCGGGCCCCCTAATGGCCCGGGCCCTGTGGCAGCTGCTACTGCTGCTACCACGGTAGTTACGCCCCTGATTACAGCCCAAAACAAAAAAAAAAATTCCGATCCTGAACCAGGGAAAATATTGTGCTTCAGAAGTGGTTATGTATGCAAGTCAGTATGTAAGGATACAACAAAAATAACATGTTGGTACTTAAAGGGATTCTACCACTAAAACACTTTTTTTTCTAGTTACCACGTCGGAATAGCCTTTAAAAAGGCTATTCGTCTCTTACCTGTGGAAGTGCTCTCCGCCGCGCCGTTCGTTCAAAATACCGGTTTGTACCGGTATGCTAATTAGTTCTCTCGCAGCGATGGGGGCGTCCCCATCGCAGGAGCAGCGATGGGGGCGTCCCCATTGCAGCTCGAAAACCGACCGCAGCGCCGCCTCTCTGGTCTTCGGTGTCCTCCCCTTGCTTCTTCAGCGTACTGTCGGACGCCTGCGCAGTACGCTCTGTTCGGCGAAGATTGCCGAACGTACTGCGCATGCGCGAAATTGCGGTCCCAGCCATAGTGCGGGCACCGCACTTTCGCGCATGCGCAGTACGTTCGGCAAGCTTCGCCGAACAGAGGGCATACTGCGCAGGCGTCCGACAGACGCTGAAGAAGAAAGGGGAGGATACAGAAGACCAGAGAGGCGGCGCTGCAGTCGGTTTTCGAGCTGCAATGGGGACGCCCCCATCGCTGCTCCTGCGATGGGGACGCCCCCATCGCTGCGAGAGTACTAATTAGCATACCGGTACAAACCGGTATTTTGAACGAACGGCGCGGCGGAGAGCACTTCCACAGGTAAGAGACGAATAGCCTTTTTAAAGGCTATTCCGACGTGGTAACTAGAAAAAGAAGTGTTTTAGTGGTAGAATCCCTTTAACAAAAGGGATATGCTGAATTAATTCTCTCTGCTTCCTCTGATCTTATAATTTCCATTTTAGATGCTCGATTAAAAAGATTTTAGTGAACTAATCATTTTCATACGTATCAGTAAATAACACCATCAGTCACTACCTTGAAATGTCAATATATGATGTAAACTCAGTTGCATACCTATGCAAATACATTTATTTAAAAAAAAAACTGTAAATGTGATATACTGATTTCAGCTGAAGCCTCACATTGCAGAAAAGCAGCTTTTTTTGTTGCTTTTATTTTGCTGAATTTTTTGAGCCACAGTGCGGCCAGGGGTGGATTGAGGACAAGGGAGAAGTATAAGAACTTCCTATATATTTCCCCTTCCCTCTGCAGCCATTCTTGGCTTTGGCTCAAAAAAACTGCAACAAAATCTGCAATAAAAAAGCTGTGTTTCCACAACGTGGGCCTTAGCTTTAACCAGTCATAAGGCTGTTGCCCCATGTTGTAAAAACGCAGCTGTTTTTATTGCAGATTTTGCTGCATTTTTTAGCCAAAGCCAAGAGAGGTTACAAAACAAATGGGAAATACATATGAAGTTCTTATACTTTTACCTTGTCCTCAATCCACTCCTGGCTTTGGCTCAAAAAATGCAGCAAAATCTGCAACAAAAAAAGTTGTGTTTCCGCAACGTGGGGCCCCAGCCTTACAGAGAAATCTAAGCCTTTTAAAGGGGTTCTATCACTGGGAAAAGTGATTTTGAACTAATCACATCCTTACATAGACTTTAGAAATGCTATAACACACCTACCTTTAGTATGTAAATTGCCTCAGTGGTTTTTGAATGTTTGTTTTTTTCATAAGCTAATGAGCTTCCAGCCAGCACAGGAAGTTCCCAGAAGCACTCGTCTCTGCTATTTTCTCCTATGTGTGTGTGCAAACAGGAAGCTGAGTCATCAGCAGTAGCAGCCTGGTCTGTATACTCCCATAGGAAACAATAGCAAAGGGGGTGCATGATTCATTGTGCACCAGTCTAATTAGCATATGCATAAAAACAGAAACCACTGAGGCAATTTATATACTAAAGGTAGGTGTGGAATAGCCTTTCTAAAGGCTGTGCAAGGATGAGTTAAGTTAAAAATGACTTTTCCCAATGATAGAGCCCCTTTAAGGTAAACCTATGATACATTCATTAAAATTATCCTATGCCTATTAATTCCCTATAATTATTAGTAACATAACTATTTAGATTGACTGAACATAATATAATATAATATAATAGATCTAAGAGACAAAGTGAAGGAGAGAGAAATGCAAAAACTATGTTTTTTTCACTATTTCTTTAAACAGCGTCTATGGCTGAATAAAACTTAGTTAGCGATGGTAATATATGATGTACCAATAGGATCCAGTAAATATGAGGTAAAGGATGCATCATCTTCATCAGTTAATGGGTCTTTTAGCATGTGGCAGGCATTTACAAGGATCAGATATTGCCTTCTTATATCAAGTTCATTTATCTCACATAGCACTATAGTATGCTGCTCTCTACGTGAAAGAATGGTTTAGTAATTTAATTTATAACACTGGCTTGACTCATGGGTATGAAGCAGCAATTGTGCTGCAGAAGTGATTTTTGTTCCAGGCATATCTCATGAAAGAGATTAAGAGACATATTTATCATCAGAGAACAGGGTGTCATTGTATATATTTTAGACTTGATCACCATCACATAAAACTTTTCTTTTAACAGCCAATATATAAAGGCTTCTATCTTTGAGCCTTCCCAGAATATTTCATTTTTAATGCATCACATTCATACAATATACAATGTGTTCAGAATATTAGAATAACCTTTTTGCATAAAATCCAATTATGTTAAAGCCTCATGTAGTGGGCCGCATCAAAAAAGAACTTCAGGAGAAGGCGCGGCGGCAATGCATTGCGATTTTTCCTGCAGCGCTTTTCATAGAAAGTCTTCCTTCTTCCATTATACCTATGGGAAAGCCGCTGATGTTTCTTTAGGTATAACTGACATGTTGCGTTTTCCATACTACGTGTATTTTTCCGGTCAATCCGCAGAGTTTACCACGTGGTGCAAAATACATGTATTCCTTTTGTTTGCTGTCATATTGCAAACACATTATAATCTTTGATAAGATGTATATATGCTGCTTAAGAAACATGCTCTGAGGCTATATGATAAGATGGCGCCTGCATCCAGGATGATATGCTATTGTGTGCAAGAAGACATGTGCTTGGTTTGCTGCCAAAAAGATAGTGTCTGAGACGCGTAGCACAAGACCGGAAGTAGCTGATCATATATAAAACTGCTTATGCTTCTCTTCTACATGGACAAGATGTACCACACCAATCAGGATAGGACAAGAGGACTTATGTTGTTATGTTTCTCCTCCCTATGCTTGCTGCTATGTAAACCCTTGTTGCCTTAATAAAGCACACTTTCTGCTCTGCTAAGAGAGGAGTTTGTACCAACATCCTGCGTTTGGTGTCAATGCCTCTTCGCTAGCATTTAGCACATATCAATAGGGATAACCACAGTTATCTGAGAGATTTGGTCAGTTGGTCAACAAAGGAGTACCTTTTCAGATACAAGCTACTGGTTTGTCCATAAAGCCACCCCATAGACATGCCTGGAACTATGGCCAATATCTTCCAAAGTCTCCCATTGGGATAAAAAACAATCCATCAATCCAGTATTATAGAGAGAATACAGAGACTGACTCTCCAAACATATTGCAATTTATCTTTTAAGAAAATATTTTTAACCATTACTTGGCACTGTCCCTCACTGCCTCTAGGTGGGAGTGGCAACCTTTTACGCCATGTGGGGTAATGGGTTTTGGATATGGAGCACAATATTTTATACCAATGGTTAAACTAACTTGAAATTGCTGTTCCATTAGGAATAGAAATAAAAATCAGAATATACATAATATAGGGCTATAGCATATAGATATATATAGATATATATATATATATATATATATATATATATATATATATATATATATATATATATATATATTTTGTTTTGTTCAGATACATCTGGGGCAGGTTTCTGCTTTATGAAACCATTGCCAGCTTTACTGCAGTAGGTTTGCTTGTAGCATAATGTGATACTACTGATAACAAATAGTGATATCATGATTGATTTGGCTTAATAAGAAAGATTAGCAATGTTAACAAACTCAGCTCTGCTACATTTCATATAGCCAAAGAAAGATTTTATTATCTCAAATATACACGGACGTCTAGC
The DNA here is from genome assembly GCF_031893055.1 of Leptodactylus fuscus. Classification (NCBI taxonomy): domain Eukaryota; kingdom Metazoa; phylum Chordata; class Amphibia; order Anura; family Leptodactylidae; genus Leptodactylus; species Leptodactylus fuscus. The sequence goes on along the minus strand of NC_134265.1, from coordinate 223,969,589 downwards.
CCAAGAAAAAGGTTCCCCTGGTAAAATGCTTTTGCATAGTAGTTACATGACTCATCTCCCCACCCAATACCATGAATCAGGTGTTCTTTGGTATGACACAGAAAAGTCTACCTGTTGGAAACTGCAACATTTTCTGAAATCCAAATGGAATGAGTGGTGACTCATGAAGCCCCGATGCCTCAATGATTCATTTTATAGGCATATTTTTGCCAGGAAACTACCTCATCACCGTATTATAGAGCAGCACATAATGGTTATTGTATATGCTCCGTTATCGTACTAATATAGTTAACTCTTTAGGAACTACAACCATTTTGGCCTTTTCTATCATTTAAAGACAATCATTTTTCTTTGTATCATTTCACGTCATCAACCATAACCTTCTTTTAATTTTTAGACTATGTAGATCATTAAAGAGGCACTTCAGAAATAGACTCATTAGACTCATTATATTGACTAAAAGACCAAACCCTTAGCAGTACTAGTTGTTCAGCTTCTACCTTCCTCTGTAAGTCTGTTTTTTTTTTTTTTTTTTTTTTTTTTTTAACAGACATCAAAAAACAGCTTTATATTCAATGTCAGCAAATGGGGGCTATTCACATGAAAATTATTGATGGTCTGTTATTTTTGGCCATTTTCATGGATCCTTCTATCCACTAAAATGTCAGCTATGAAAAATGGGTGTTTTTGACAGTACTTTTGCGTACATCAAATCAAATAAGTCAAATAATCAAAGTGTGATCTCTTTTTTTTTTTTTTTAGAATGGATTTTGTATAAACATGAGCTCTCTCTTTGTTGCTTGAAGGTACTATTGAGAGCTACTGTGTGTGTTTGTTGTGACCCTTGAAAATCCCAGAAGTTCTGTTTTAGGCTGAACTAAAAGCATGGGCGGAACACGGAAGACATGCGGATGTCCCCCATGTGCCTCCCGCCTACAGATTGTGCTTCCATGGCTCCTTTCATTAAATGGATTGAAGCCACGGATGCAGGGGCAGCAAAATAGGACAGGAATAGGACCTATCTACATTTTGCAGTCCAGACTGTGAAATTCACGGCCATGTGTGTAGGCCCATAGAAAAAAATTGGTCAATGTATTATCTGTGAAATACATGGATAGCACACTAAAGACAGCTATGATCGTCTGTAAGGCTGAGACGCCACATTGCAGAAACGCAGCTTTTTTTGTTGAGATTTTGCTGTTTTTTTGAGCCAAATCCAGGAGTGGATTGAGAAGGGCCACAAGAAAATGGCCACTTACACTGTAAGCTGTGTAAGCGGCCATTTTCTTGTGGCCCAGGCAGGCACAGTCAGCTCTGCCCGAAGCCTAGAAAATTGAAAACCCAGGATGAAAGAAGACGCGCAGAGAGGCGCGATCCTAAAGAAGATGGAGGCGTTGCTGGAGAGTTCTCTCGCAGCATCAGGGATGCCCCCAGTGCTGCGAAAGAACTCATTTGCATACCAAAGAAAATCGAAAACCGAAGAAAACCGTTTTTCTACCGAACGGCGGGGCAAAGAAGACATCTAAAGGTAGGAGACAAATAGCCTTTCTTAAGGCTATTCCAACGTGTTATCGAGAAAAAAAGGGTATCCAATGATAGGATCCCTTTAAGAAACAGTGTGTAACAGTATATGAGTACAGTGGAGTTACCGTTTAGTCACTTAACAGAGTTTTTAAGAAATTCTCTATTGTAGAACTTTTTGTACTTTTGCAGTCAGCCAAATACACACATTTCTTTGTGAATAGAAAATTTAGGTTTTAAAGTAGAAACAGCTTTTTGCAATTACCAGTATTAATAATTCAACACACATAAGAGCTGTCTTGTTATTACAATAAAGCGCAAGCACAGCTGCTTGACATTAATAGCACTAAAAAGAAAATTTCAGGCTATGTAGAGCTCATAGTGGAGCAATCTAAGAACACACTATTAGAGCTGAGCGAACACTGTTTGGATCAGCCGATCCAAACAGCACGCACCCATAGAAATAAATGGAAGCATCTGTGACGCCGGCCGCCGGCAAAGTCAGTGTCACAGGTGCTTCCATTCATTTCTATGGGATCGTGCTGTTCGGATCGACTGATCCTATTAACTGTCAAAATATCAGTCCCGTTCGATTCTGTTCTAGAAGCATAAATAATAACATTTAAAGAGAATGTACATTGTTATACATTTGTAGAAGAGCAACTGCAGTTATTTCAGCAATATAAGATTAAGGTATAAGATTAAAGCTCCAAGTTGTTCAAACGCAATGTTTATGGTGGCTGGAGAAACACAACCGGAAAAGGACGTATAGTGATTTGTGTAACATAATCCACACATTGCAGGAAAAAAAGCTGCAGAAAAACTGCAACATATTTGCAACTTTAGTTGCAAAATCACATCATTTTTAGTTACATTTCTCTGCATGAAACATTTCGCACAAACAACACTTATGCTCCATTCACACAGAGTACCTGGGAACTGCTGTTCTCACACTACGTATATATATATATATATATATATATATATATATATATATATATATATATATATATATATATACATACATTCAGTATTCTGTCACTGGTATTCTCCACTCAGCTGGTTCTATCAAAGTAAATAGCTGCAGAGTTCCTTGATGACCTTACAATGTACGTAATAACAAGTTGTCAGATTTGCTGAGACCCCTAACTAGTAATGTACTCTGAGTTGTCACCTCTGACATATGATTAAGCTGATTACTGCTTCACAGTTTATTAGAGTCCAGCAAATGTGTCCTACTGATCACAGCTCGCAAACCTCTTGCTTTATGTACAGATTTATTGCAAAGAAGCTAAAAAGGCTTGTCAACTGTCCTATGTATTTCTAATAGTCAAAGAATGGATCTCAAGCTATATTGTCATATAGTCATTGTCAGTGGCGTAACTACCGCCATAGCAGCAGAGGCAGCTGCCACAGGGCCCGGGACATTAGGGGCCCGGTGACAGCCGCTACCGCTGCTATCATTATACTCGGGGGTCTTTTCGGACCCCTGAGTATAATGATTGGCAGACCGGGAGAGGTAAGAAACATAAAAAACACTGTTACTTGCCTCTCCACGATCCTGGCCAGGCCTCCTTCCTGACGTCTCTGACGTCACATGAACCCGGCCTGCGTCCCGGGTCATGTGACGTCCGACGTCATTGATGAGGGTCGGCAGTGGAGAAGACAGCGTAGGAGCCAGGGACAGGTAAGAAACAGTAATTTTTTTTTTATGTTTTTATTCCCCCCGGTCTCCGATTATTATACTCTGGGGTCTGAAAAGACCCCAGAGTATAATAATTGTTTAATGGGTGTCCACAGTGGGACATAATACTGTGTGCAGGGGCCACTATGGGGTATAATACTGTGTGCAGGGGCTACTATGGGACATAATACTATGTGCAGGGGCCACTATGGGGTATAATACTGTGTGCAGGGGCTACTATGGGACATAATACTGTGTGCAGGGGCCACTATGGGGTATAATACTGTGTGCAGGGGCTACTATGGGACATAATACTATGTGCAGGGGCCACTATGGGGTATAATACTGTGTGCAGGGGCTACTATGGGGTATAATACTGTGTGCAGGGGCTACTATGGGACATAATACTATGTGCAGGGGCCACTATGGGGGATAATACTGTGTGCAGGGGCCACTATGGGGGATAATACCGTGTGAAGGGGCCACTATAGGCCATAATAGAACGCGCAGGAATGCGTATGAGGGGGTCGGTCGAGGTCTTCGGCGTCGGTGTCGGTCGGAGGGGGGGCCAATGTCAAAAGTTCATCACGGGGCCCTGCCATTCCTAGTTACGCCACTGGTCATTGTTGTTATGTCAGTCCTGGTAGCTGCAACGGGGCTAAGGGATAGCAGTAGGGAATCTCGCCCTGCACTACTCCCACTAGCTATCCCGGTCCCTGCCTCACGGGTGTAGGTCGGCTGTTCTCAGGCTAAGCCTGACCCCGACAGCTCCTCTCTCACTGACACCGTAGGCCTAGAGGGAAGTGGGAGAAGGAATGCCCTATAAGATCTCTAGGGACTGGAGACTAAAGGGGGTCACCCCTAACGAACAAGTGAAGCTGCTACTGACAGGGACTGACAAGGGTGTGCGCTGACTAACAACACAAGCAGCACACAGGAAACATGTAGGAAAGGAATTCCCCAAACCAATATGGGAAGGAACTTTACACTAGGAAACAAACACAGGGAAACTGAGTAGAAATCAAAGGATAAGGCAATTCACTCACACAGTCAATTATACACAGAGGGAGGATTGGTGAACACAGAAGGGAAAACACACACACCAACTTGTTCACCCAAAACCTCCCAAAAACCAACCACGGAACTTCCTCTATCCAAGATAACCACCTACTCCTCCTGCTAAGGCCTAGCTCTGTAAAAGCGACACTCAGCACAGAACCATGGGAGGCATGGGTTTAAATACCGAGTAGAGACCACTCCTCCCAGGTGCAAATGGGAGGACAGACTAATCAACCAGGAAAGAAAGCAATGAACCTAAATACTCCTAACAGGATCCTCCCCTCAAGGAGAAGACTCCGGATTCTCTAGGAGCATCCTTCTTCGGGAACTCCTTGTGGAATTTCTCCACGAGTCTGGGGGCTGACATATCCGACTCCAGAACCCAAGAATTATCCTCAGGACCGTATCCCTTCCATGCCACCAGATACCGTAGCTTCCCCCGAACATATTTGCTATCCAGAACTCGGGATATCTCATACTCCCCGGACTCAGAAACTGGTGGAACCTTAACAGGAGACGTTCCCTTCTTGGCCTTCTTTAACAAGGAGACATGGAACACCCGGTTTATCTTCCACCTTTTAGGTAGTTGCAGCTGCGCCGCCACTTCATTTACCATCTTGATGATCTTAAAAGGACCCACAAACCTGGGACCCAGCTTCTTGCAAGGAACCTTCAACCTGATATTCTTGGTGGACAACCAAACCATCTCACCAGGGAAGAACTGCAACTCTCCTCTCTTCCGATCCGCCTGGACCTTAGCCTGGTGCGACGCCCGCACCAGATTCTCTCGGATACGGGACCATACCCCTTGCAGCTTTTTAGAAAATAGCTCCTCCTCCGGAACTGGGGAAGAAATGGAAGAAAATACTCCGAAAACAGGATGTCTACCACCGGAGCAAAAAAAAGGTGTGGTACCTGTGGCATTGGAATCATGGTTGTTTAGGGAAAATTCTGCCAGGGGGAGAAAGGCAGCCCAATTATTCTGGTTCTCTCGAACAAAACACCTCAAAAACTGTTCCACATCCTGATTCTTCCTCTCTGTTTGTCCGTTAGACTCTGGGTGAAACCCGGAGGAAAACGACAGTGTAACTCCCAACCTGCTGCAAAAAGCCCGCCAGAATTTAGCCACAAATTGCGGTCCCCTGTCCGAAACGATATCCTCAGGAAGACCATGCAACCTTACAATTTCTTTAATAAACGCCTCAGATAGTGTCTTGGCACATGGCAGCCTGGAAAACGGGATCAAATGGCACATTTTCGTGAAGCGGTCAACGACTACCCAAATGACCGTGAAACCCTTAGACACCGGAAGGCCCGTGATGAAATCCATAGACAGATGAGTCCAAGGTGCCTTAGGAGGTTCCAATGGATGTAGAAGACCGTGGGGACGGGTATGCGACGCCTTGGCTCTTGCACAGACCGAACAATTTTGAACAAACTGTAAGACATCCTTACTCCACCCTGGCCACCAAAAATTCCTAGACACCAATCTCATGGTCTCTGAAACCCCCGGGTGACCAGCAAGAACCGACTCGTGACACTCCCTCAGGAGACTTTGTCGGAGAGTAGTTGGAACAAAAAGCTTGTTTCTAGGTATCTTGGAAGGTGCAGCGTGTTGCGCTTCGATCAAGGCCTTCTCCAATTTCGCGCCCAATACTGCTACCACCACTCCATCCCCAAGAATAGTGGCAGGCGCCTCTCGTTCCTCCTCAGTCGACATATACCGGGATAAAGCATCAGCCTTAACATTCTTTGAACCCGGCACATAAGTCACGGTAAAATGGAACCGCGCAAAAAATAGAGCCCATCTGGCCTGCCGTGCATTTAATCTCTTCGCCGACCCAAGATAAACCAAATTCTTGTGGTCAGTAAATACCTGGACTGGCCTTCTGGCCCCCTCCAGGAAATGACGCCAATGTTCGAACGCAAGTTTTATTGCCAGCAGTTCCCGGTCTCCGATGTCATAATTCCGTTCAGAGGCAGAGAATTTCTTAGAAAAGAAGGCACAGGGATGCGTACCCTCCTCGAACTCCTGAGAAAGTACTGCTCCCACCCCCACCGAGGAGGCATCCACCTCCACTCGGAAGGCCAACCTCTCATCCGGCTGTCTCAAAATGGGAGCGGACGAGAATCGCTTCTTCAGTTCTTCAAACGCAGCTAGCGCCTCTGGCGACCACTTAGCACAGTCAGCCCCCTTCTTAGTCAAGTCCGAGATAGGTTTCACAACCTCAGAAAATCCCTTGATAAACTGGCGATAATAGTTGGAGAACCCCAAGAACCGTTGGACCGCCTTTAGGTTCTCGGGTCGCGGCCACTCCAAGACTGCCCTGACCTTCTCAGGGTCCATCTCAAACCCCTTGTCCGATAGGATATAGCCAAGGAAACATAATTTATTGACCGCGAACACACATTTCTCCAGCTTAGCACTTAATTGGTTAACCCTCAGGAGATCTAAAACCTCTCTCACTCTCTCCCAATGAGTCTCCAAATCCGGGGTGTAAATGAGTATATCGTCCAGATAGACCACAACCCCCCTCCCTATGACGGCACTTAGTACATCATTAATAAAATTCTGAAAAAACGCAGGCGCATTGGTTAGACCAAAAGGCATCACAAGATTCTCAAAGTGTCCTAGGGGTGTGTTAAACGCTGTTTTCCACTCATCCCCCTTCTTGATTCTCAGCAAGTTATATGCCCCACGTAAATCTATTTTACTAAACCAGCGGGCTCCCGTAATCTGGCTGAATAGATCCGAGATCAACGGAATGGGATAGGGATTCCGCACCGTGATTTTGTTAATCTCCCTAAAATCCAAACAAGGGCGCAACCCTCCATCTTTCTTCTTTACAAAGAAAAACCCCACTGCTACTGGGGACTTAGATGGGCGAATATGCCCCACCTCTAGACTCCCCTCAATATACTCTTTGAGCGCCTCCCTCTCCGGAATAGTGAGATTGTACAACCGTGTCTTGGGTAGCACTGCATTTGGTATGAATTTAATCGAGCAATCATAGGTGCGATGTGGTGGTAATGTCTTGGCTGCCCTTTCCTCAAAGACCTCCCTAAACTCACATATTTCTTGAGGCAAATTGTCTATAGACAAAGACATAACGGATATGGGCAGACATCGACCATTACACCCCTGCCCCCAAGAAACTACTGACTCGGTCTCCCAGTTGATAATAGGGTTATGCTGCTTCAGCCAGGGCCACCCCAACACTACTTGTGCTGGTAATTTAGACAACAAGAACAAGTCAATCTCTTCCCGGTGGCCACCCACAACAAACTCCAGACCCTCCACCTGTTTGGAGATGACAGCTTGCTGTAGAGGGGTCTTATCAATAGCCCACACCGGTATCTGAGACTTCAAGACCAAAGGACTCACCCTTAATTGCTCACAAAACTCTGAGTCAATAAGGTTGACTGCCGAACCACAATCAACCAAAATCCGGCACTTCTGCCCATTTACCCATCCTTCAAGGGTCAACCCGGCAGTCTGAGTACAGGAAATATGCACACCTCCCTCCTTAGTAGGTTTTCTCCCTTTACCCTCAATAGACCTGGGGTTATTACTCTCCTTGGCGAACCATTCTCTGGAGGGGCATACCCTTGCTACATGTCCCATCCCTCCACACACAAAACAGCGTACTGTGCGGGACCCTTCACTCTTGGGTCTAGCACTTCGCACAGTGGCCCCAATCTGCATGGGTTGGTCCCCCGGGTCCTCTCTAAAAACGGAGAATTGAGGAGGGTTAAGCCCCCCAGGACTCTTGTCTCCACGCTCCCGGAGGCGCCGTCCAACTCTAATTGCCAGCTGCATGGCCTCATCTAGATCTCCCGGAACAGGGTGAGAAACTAGATGGTCTTTAACCTGGTCCGAGAGCCCTGTCTCAAACTGACTAAGTAGAGCGGGGTCATTCCAGTGTACTTCTGCTGCCCACCTACGAAACTCTGTGCAATATTTCTCTATAGCATGATCCCCTTGCACCACACGTCGTAGGTTATACTCAGCCGTGCGTACCCTGTCTGGGTCGTCATACAGTAACCCCATTGTGGAGAAAAACGCCTCTACAGTTAGTAAGCAAGCTGAGTCGGCTGGTAACGAATGTGCCCAGATGAGGGGATCATCTCTCAATAAAGTAATAATAATCCCAACTCTCTGTACCTCAGAACCGGAGGAAAACGGCCGTAGCCGGAAATACAAAAGACAGTCCTTTTGAAATCGGAAAAAATCTGACCTCTTACCTCGGAAGGGTTCAGGTAAGCTGACTTTTGGCTCCAGAGGCCGACCCACAGGGGCGCTACTCACCTGCCTCTGTATGCCCTCCACCTGAGAGGCTGTGTGTTGAGCCAACTGCTGTACTTGAGATACGCCAGAAGCTTGGATGGCATCCATTCGTAGCTTGATCCCCTCCATCTCAGTGGAGATCTGCTGCACCGCCTGGTACAACTGTTTCAGGTCCGTCATAATACAAACGAACCTTTTTTTTTTTTTTTTTTTTTTTTTTACCGGCTGAGTGTACTGTTATGTCAGTCCTGGTAGCTGCAACGGGGCTAAGGGATAGCAGTAGGGAATCTCGCCCTGCACTACTCCCACTAGCTATCCCGGTCCCTGCCTCACGGGTGTAGGTCGGCTGTTCTCAGGCTAAGCCTGACCCCGACAGCTCCTCTCTCACTGACACCGTAGGCCTAGAGGGAAGTGGGAGAAGGAATGCCCTATAAGATCTCTAGGGACTGGAGACTAAAGGGGGTCACCCCTAACGAACAAGTGAAGCTGCTACTGACAGGGACTGACAAGGGTGTGCGCTGACTAACAACACAAGCAGCACACAGGAAACATGTAGGAAAGGAATTCCCCAAACCAATATGGGAAGGAACTTTACACTAGGAAACAAACACAGGGAAACTGAGTAGAAATCAAAGGATAAGGCAATTCACTCACACAGTCAATTATACACAGAGGGAGGATTGGTGAACACAGAAGGGAAAACACACACACCAACTTGTTCACCCAAAACCTCCCAAAAACCAACCACGGAACTTCCTCTATCCAAGATAACCACCTACTCCTCCTGCTAAGGCCTAGCTCTGTAAAAGCGACACTCAGCACAGAACCATGGGAGGCATGGGTTTAAATACCGAGTAGAGACCACTCCTCCCAGGTGCAAATGGGAGGACAGACTAATCAACCAGGAAAGAAAGCAATGAACCTAAATACTCCTAACAATTGTTATGGTGACAGTACAGTACTCAAATCTGTCTGGTGACAAGCTGTGCACCTGTGTGTCCGTCACATGACCATGGACTGATTTTATCCACTGGCAGTAAGAATGATTGATAACAAAAAGAGATCTAGAGAACCATGAGGAGTTGATACAGAAAGTATATAGGAAAATTGTATAACTTTTCAGTATGCAAACAATGACATTTGTTTTTTTTTTAATTGGTCTGAAATTGGACAATTCCTTTAAACTACATTGTACAGTCTATTAAAGACAAAAGGTAATTAAATAAAATTGGGACTAGCTATTAAGAACATATTAAGTAACTAAACAAAAAAGCTATTTTGTGCTGGTGCAAAGGCCAATTCTAGGGAGGCAAGAGCATGTTATAGTACCACCCTTACAGCCAAGTGCTAATTAGAGATGAGCGAGTACTGTTTGGATCAGCCGATCCGAAAAGCACGCACGCATTGAAATGAATGGAAGCACCTGGTACTTCCGCTTTGACGGCGGCCGGCCGCTTAACCCCCCGCGTGCCGGCTACGTCCATTCATTTCAATGAGTTTCAGTACTCGCTCATCTCTAGTGCTAATGCCTATTCTGATACAGGAGGTTTCAACAATGCTATGAATTTGTCATTTACGTACTCCACAGGATGGTGCCACCAACAGCTGTGAATGCTACAGTATTTGACATAAGCTTACATAAACTCATAAGGTTTTTTTAAAAATAATTTAATATTGACCTTGATGTATATGCCAAATGATTTAAGTCTATATTTTTGAAACATAATGTCCTTTCAGTAGACCGTTAAAGCAACATCAGCAACAACAAGCAGCTCTAGGCCAGGGCCCCACGTTGCAAAAAACATTGGATTTTAAAGTACCCGCAAAGTGAATGGGATTATGGTTAATCCCATCCACATTGCAGAAAAATATCCGCAGCGGAAATGCTGTGATTTCAAAAACTGTCATGTTGTGTAACGTGGAAATACTGCAGCAAAAACCGCAGAGTTTTATAGTTATTCTAAAGCTTTTTGTTCTTGGCAAAAGAGAAGTGGAGGTCCAAGTGGGGGGATCCACATGTTTCAGTGGAGCATATGCACAAAGGCTATCCTGATACCCTGATAGGTTGTCCCTTTTCAACCTTTGAGCTTAGTCTGGGTTTGGGTTTTCTGACTTTTAGGCTAAGGCCCCACGTAGAGGCTCACAGCAAAAAAATGTTGTAGGCAATGCATCACTTTTTCCCCGAAGTGTATTTCAGAGGAAGTTTCCTCTGTCAACTTTCTGATTCTATTATACCTATAGGGAAACCATCAGCATTTCCGAAGGTATAATTGACATGCTGCAATTTCATGATGTGGATGCTGTGTCAGCTGCACATATTTTTCCACAATGTGTTAATGGGATTCACTAAAATCTCATCCACTTTGCAAGGACTGTAAAATGCGGTTTCTGCTGCAGCATTTCCGCCCCTGCCAAACCGCAGTGTTTGCGTCATGTGGGGCCCCAGCCTTAGTAGGGATCTGAAATACTAAAATGCAGATGTGTTTAGGTCATACGAAACTGGGATTTGACTGTAGATTTTATTCATTAGAAGACCGCAGTAGAATGTTAAGGATATACAGGTATTGAAAAGGACACAAACTGTCCCACTGTTCCAATTTTACAGCATACAGTAGGGTCATGTAGTGTTCTCAGTAGCTATTATGCTTATTCACAATTAGACAAGCAAAGGAAACAGCATGGTGTTTTTGAATTTTTTGGGGATGTTGACAATACAGTATACAGCGCTTCTATTTTAATACTTATTGTTATGCTACAGGGGCAGGAGAGATGAGACAGATAAAGCAAATGGAATATGACAGCACATACATTTTAACACAATTTCATTGTGCTGTCTACTTGCTCCTTTACTAACATTAGCACAAATTTCTATGGTTTAAAAATAGTATAAAGGAAGAAAATTAAGATGTACTCTATAATATCAGCCATTCAGAAAGGTCTGTGAAAGCAATCTTATGTCATTCATTACACGCGGCTGTGAAATGGGGAATAACAAGTCATTATGCTTTAGTGTTTTGCAAGCAAATTCATTCAATACATTTTGTACATAAGTTTTTCTTTCCATAAATTTGCCTCTCAAGCACTCCACTTAATTAGAAATGTAAATTTTATCTAGAAAGACGTGTAGGTCATCTTCTCATTTGGGCAAGTCAATCTATAGTCAATACAGAGATTATGTCGATATTTCACTGAATATCTTTTACAGAATGGAAGGCGGGAGAAATAAAAATTGAAAAGGAAGCTATTTTACTCAAGATTTTATAGTAAACATTTCTCTTCATATAATCCTGAAACTCTCCTTTTTATGTCATCTACTAAATAGAGATGAGCAAACGATTTGTTACAGGTCCGACCCAAATATTTCAAATTGTTTGGCTTTTAATGAAACCGAACAAATGCCAATTCATCTCAGACAAACTAAAATGGCCACCACCACATGTATTGCACAGGAAACATACAGAAGAGACCGTGCCTTTGTGACGTTCTAGTATCACCTGATATCAGCTGACAGCCTCTTAACCAATAGGCAGTGGTAGGCGGACACCGTACAGTTCTGATGTTATACACACCATATAAACTGCTGTAGGCTTGAAGTGATGGTGTATGTAGGGAAGGATCTGTGATTCATCTCACTGCATCATACAGAGTACTCAGTTCTAAAAAACTTATAACTGCAAGCAAAAGAGCTAGAAGATCTTAGAAATTGGACAATCAATTCCAGGCAGATTAGTGATAGTGAATCATAGATATTAGGAGTGCAGGAGAATGTCTTTGCTGCTGTTGTGAGCCTCAACCTACCGACAACTTCACCAGGGCAAGCCATTGCTTACACTCCCCTCCATCGCACATTCAGTGGTACTGTTGCATATGCTAAAGCATCAGTATATACAGTGGCGGCCAAAAAAAATGCACCACCTCACAAAATGTAATAATTGTAGCAAAAATTGTATTATTTTAAATCAGGGGTGCCCAATACGTTGATCGCGATCTACTGGTAGATCGCAAAGGACGTATGGGTCGATCGCTGGATGCAGGGATCCCCGGTGTCTGCTTCTTCACAGTGCAGGCTGAGAATCATCTCCGGACACTGGCAGGTTGGGGCTGTGGCAGCCCCGCCTGGCAGTGTCTGTAGATGACTCTCAGCCTGCGCTGTGAAGAAGCAGACACTGGGGATCACTGGGCAGCCACAGAATGCCGCTGTCTTGCTCTCGCGATCCGCCCAGCCCCGCCCACATGCCCCGCCCCGCCCACAGACACGCCGCCCAGCCCACAAGCCCGCCCGGTCCCGCCCATAGGCCCGCCCCGCCCCTGCCCACAGGCCGGCCCTAGTAGATCTTTTGCCTTGGTCAGCAAAAAAGTAGCTCACACACTGAAAAAGTGTGAGCACCCCTGTTTTAAATGATACATTTGGGTATTGCATCATGTAATGATGAAATACATTTGAGTGTTGCATCAAACAATAATTGCAAGGTATCGTATCATCCTTTTCTATATATAGCATGGTGGAAGGTAAATGATACTCATAAGTGTCTTGATTACTTGAAGTGCAAGATGGCGCATTACGTCCAGTTGACGCCAAGAATAAAAAGTGTAGCTTTTGCTCTGTCCCAAGAAGGGTTGTCCATATGTGCCGTTGCTTCTAAACTAAGCTGTCGCCACTCAACCGTGGTTCGGTTACTGAAATTAAAGCGGGAAACAGCTGATTTGAAGTGAAAAGCAGGATCTGGTCGAAAAAGAGTTAGTACCCCATCTCAAGACTGATATTTGAAGAGATTGTGTCTTCATAATCGTCATGCTAGTGCTTCGGACCTAAACGTTGAGTTTCAGAATGTGTCTGCTGTTGAAATAAGTGCACAAACTATCCGAAGACGTCTAACAGAGTGTGGTCTTCATGCCTATCTACTCAAAAAGAAGCCACTGTTGACCAAAGAAATGAGGAAAAAGCAACTTGCTTGGGTTAAGAGGCATGTTTCTTGGACAAAAGAACAGTGGGACAACATCTTTTCTGATGAATAAAATTCAATCTCCATGGATCAGATGGGAAATGGTATGTGAGAAGACGAAAATTGGAGCATACCAACCAGCAACATCCAAGTGTTGGAATGGCCTGGCAACAGTCTTGATATCAATCCTATTGAACATTGCTAGCATAGCATAGGTTATAAAATTGTTGCAAAGAAGCCAAAGAGTAAAACTGAACTCCAAGAAGTTAATAATAGAGTGTGGCATCATGAAATTGACCAGCAATATATTCAGAACCTGATTTATTCCATGCCAGACAGATGCAAAGTAGTTATTGCCGCTAAAGCAGGATCAACAAAATATTAAGCCCCAAAATATGTTTATATATAATCTCACACTGTTGCATTATGGTTCCATTTGTGTTTGTGACAGAAAAAATCAATAAAAGTTACTTAGGTTGTACGACAGTGATTTCTTGTCTTTTTCCATTTCTATCCTCTTCTCTCCTGGTTGACGAATATTTGGCAATTTTGTACCTGTCATGTGACATTTTTCAGTCGATTTCGTAGTAGGAAGCATACATATCATCTGCAGGGACTCAATTTATATGCATCACATACATTTGGCAAAATCCACTGGTGGTGCAGTTTTTTTGGCCGCCACTGTAATTACTGCATGCAGCAAACCACAGACACAATGGAGTGGAACTTGATAACAGTGAGAAGAAGAAGAATTTCTACCTTATGATCACAACTGGAGATTTTCTAGCTGTTTCAGCTGGTAAGCTAGGCAGTGAGCACACTAATAGCATGCCCCAACTTTTTCTTGAAATTCTGTAAATTGTCACTCTGATGTGGCATGTCAGGCCAGGGACGCTGATAGGGTGTCACAAATTTGACTTCATATCTGGTAATTGTCACTCATTGGTGCTGAATCTGCTTCCATAAAGGAACAATTTTGGTGGCTTTTTTATTAAATCAATTTTTTACCAATTCACTTTTCAAGTACCCCAAAATACTTGTAACTCAATAATTAAAAATGAAGTTTAATATAATGGAAAGGGACAACTGTATGCCTGAGATTTATAGGGAATTTACTATAAATATAATGTAAATCATGTTTTATAAAGTGTGCTCATTTACAGTTATATGAGAACATGAAAATAGATAAATTTTAATTAACGAGCAATATGCTTGTGCTATATTATTGATAATTCATTTTATTGTAGATTTTATTTCAAAACTCAATTTTTCTCCAGTTTTTAATGTATGAGTGATTTGGCAAATTGATAACTAAAGTGAGGTTGTTTTTCTTCCACTGGTTCCTCTATACTTAAAATGTTATATCTTTGTCACTGTTATACTGTGACCTAGAAAAGCATATAATATATTGTATAGTATGAACTATGAGAGTTAGTCAATAGCACATGTATTCATCATTAATGTATAAAGGCTTTATAGTTAGAGAAACTAACAATAACCACTGTTGTAAATTTTGTTTTCTCCCACAACTTGCGGATTGTGAATGCTATTTCAGTACTAACAGTATTGTGTAGTTATCTGCATCAGTAACATTTGGCTTTTATAAGCAAGTCTGACAATTATAGTGGTACCTGAAGACAGTATTTATTGGAAGCTATTTAACATTCGGTCTTATAAGAACCTGTCTCGCTACAGGAAGACATTCCTTTTTGGAAGCTTGAACGTCACATAAACAGAAAACAAGTTCTGATTTCAAGGAGAAAAGGAACCACAGTTCAGACTTAAATAAATATTCAGATTATAATTTATTCACAACATCTGGGTTACATGGACCCTGAACATGTACTCCTGTAACCACACGAGCACAGTACAGCTTTACATCAGTATTAAACTCAGCTTGGGGAGTGTATTTGTACATTCAATTCTCCCAGTGGCTGCTTATAACAGAATTCTCCTATATAACCTCTCTTGGAAAGGTTCTATGACCAACTAGTCCAATATACAGCTCCTATATCAAGCCTGAAGAAGGACTTTATGCAAATCAATACTAGAGCTCCTACCAGTGTCCATGCAACCCAAATGACTTTAGTCTGCATAGTCATTTATGTCTGGAGTACAGTTCCTTATCATTGCTTGGAATATTTTCTATCTGGACTTTAGTTTATTCCCCATCTTTTATTCTGGACACTACTGTTTGCGGCTCGCTAGGACCTTTGTTTATCTTTATCTTTTTTGACCACATTCATTATATAATTTAGCTTTCCCAAATTCAAGCCCATCTGGTTAGACCTCACTGATAACCTAATGTTTATAAGCTTAAGCCAATCTCCAATCCTGTTTTTTTGTCTCTTTATGAGTGTTATATGAAAATCAATTCCAAATGAGGGTCATTGTGATAAGAAGGAGAATAGACTTGGCAGACATCAACCATCATCCTCGACTTGAACATTTTATGAGATAATCTGACCCAGCAATAAACCAATAGACTCAGTAATCTGGAAATAAGGGACATTTTTGTCTCTGTGTCATCCTTAAAATGATTTTGTATGGCTTTACATGTATGACTAGTTTCATCTTGGTAAAAAATATGCAAATCTATTCTCCAGGATGTAATTAGGAGAACAGTGCCTCTGTATGCTGCCCTCTAGTGGCAGCCCCTTTAACATCATGCATGACTCAGTTAATAAGCCTACTGACATGATGCGGGGTTTATTGCCAAACTAGTATTTCTATTCCAAAAGGAACAGATTCCCAGCTATGGACAGCGCTGTTTCTGTCTTTTGGACCTCGTCAGCATAGCACAGGGATACTAGTTTGGCAGAGTATCGCCAGTATCCCTGTGCTATGCTGACGAGGTCCAAAAGACCGAAAAAGCGCTGTATATAGCTGGGAATCTGTTTCTTTTGGAATAGAAATACAGTACTAGTTTGGCAATAAACCCCACATCATGTCAGTAGGCTTATTAACTGAGTCATGCATGATGTTAAGGGGGCAGCATACAGAGGCACTGTTCTCCTAATTACTTCCTGGAGAATAGATTTGCATATTTTTTTTTACCCAGAATCCTTTGCAGAGCAAGAATGACTTGTAAGTCTCCATATGCCTATGTAGGCACACACTCTCCCTAATGTGTATGAATATCCCCTGACCCTAGTTTCATCTTGTGCTTGAAATTTGCTTTACTTGAATAATGATGCATGGTCAGTATAATGTAAGCAATTGATCTTTATATGTATCTGAGTAAAACATGCAACTATCTTGACTTTTGTTTTATGTTTTACCTAGTAAAAAAAAATCCAACTCAACTCCTACCTGTATAAGATAAATGTGTTTGGCATCTTAATCATTAGAGAGTTCCTGTCTTAAATTTTTGCTTTGTGTTTCAGTATGACAGTATTCATATACCCTAAGTGCATATTGAGCTGCCTCAAAGTGTTGACCAATGAGCCATACAATGTATTCCCCTATCATTTATCATCTTTATTCCCAATGTCACATTGCATAGGCTATATATTGTGCATAGGGAAAATTGCTATGCTGGTATTGTACACAGTCTTCACGGTTTTTAACCGGTTAAGGACCAGGCCCAAAAGTATGTTAAAGACCAGGCCTTTTTTTTCAAAACTGACATGTGTCACTTTAAATGGCAATAACTTTGAGACGCTTTAACTTACACAAGTGGTTTTGAGACTGTTTTTTTCGTAACACATTATACTTCATGTTAGTGGTAAATATTAATCAATATTTGTGTATTTATTTATAAAAAAACAGGAAATTTGATGGAAATTTGGAAAAAATTGCAATTTTAAAAATGTGAAATTCTCTGCTTTTCAGGCAGATAGTCATACCATCCAAATACATAAATAAATATTATCTCCCATATCTCTGCTTTATATTGGCATCATCTTTTGATTGTCTTTTAATTTATTTTGGACGTTACAAGGCTTACAAGTGTAACAGCGATTTTCTAGATTTGCAAGAAAATTCCCCAAACCAATTTTTTAGGGACCGCTTCAGTTCTGTAAGGAATTATAAAGGCCTGTATAATAGAAACCCCCATAAATCACCCCATTTTCAAAACTACACCCCTCAAAGTATTCAAAACAGCATTTGGGATGTTTGTTAACCCTTTAAGTTTTTCATAAGAATAAAAATAATATGGCAGTGAAATTTAGACATTTTATTTTTTTTCATTAATACATTCATTTAGACCTAAAATTAACACATTCACAAAGGGTTAAAGGAGAAAATGCATCTCACATTTTGTTATGCAATTTCTCCCGTGCACAGAAATACCCCACATGTGGGCGTAAACTGATTTTTGGGTACACAGCAGTGCATGGAAGGGAAGGAGCGACACTGGGTGTGTGAACAGCAGATTTTGCTGGAATAATTTTCAGGCACCATGCCTCATTTGCAGAGCCCCTAGAGTACCAAAACAATGGAAACCCCCCAAAAGTGACCCCATTTTAGAATCTACACCCCTCACAGAATTCATCAAGGGGTATAGTCAGCATTTTGACCCTACAGTTGTTTCACAGATTTTACTAACATTGGGATGTGTAAATGAAAAATTACTAAAATGTCACTTTATCTCCAAAGTTTTAATTTTCACAAGGGGATAAAGGAGTAAAAGCCCCCCACAATTTGTTAAACAATTTCTCCTGAACACGGCAATACCCCATGTGTGGCCATATTCTGCTGTATGGGTACATGGCGGGGCTTGGAATGGAAAGAGCGCTATTTGGCTTTTGGATGGCAGATTTTGCTGGAATAATTTTAGGTGCCATGTCTCATTTGCAGAGCCCCTAGAGTACCAATACAGTGGAAACCCCCTAAAAGTGACCCCATTTTGGAAACTACACCCCCCACAGAACATATTAAAGGGTAGAGTGAGCATTTTGACCCTACAGCTGTTTCACAGATTTTATTAACATTGGGGCATGAAAATGAAAAATTACTTTTTTTCCAATAAACTGTCAATTTAGCCCCAAATTTTTCATTTTCACAAGAGGATAAAGGGGAAAAAGCTCCATAAAGTTTGTTAAACAATTTCTCCTGAACACGGAAATGCCCCATATGTGGTCATAATCTGCTGTATGGGAACATGGCGGGGCTCAGAATGGAAAGAGGGCTATTTGGCTTTTGAAGGACAGATTTTGCTGGAATATTTTTCAAGTCCCATGTCGCATTTGCAGAGCCCCTAAAGTACCAATACAGTGGAAACCCCCTATAAGTGACCCCATTTTGGAAACTACACCACTCATAGAATTTATCTAGGGGTATACTGAGCATTTTGGCCACACAGCTGTTTCACAGATTTTATTAACATTGGGATGTAAAAATGAAAAATTACTTTTTTTCCCAATGAATCGTCCATTTAGCGCCATATTTTTAATTTTGCAAGTAGTTAAAGAATTAAAAGCCCCCCACAGTTTGTTACAAAATTTCTCCTGAACACGGCAATACCCCATATGTGGCCATAATCTGCTGTATGGGTACATGGTGGGGCTCAGAATGGAAAGAGAGCTATTTGGATTTTGGAGGGCAGATGTGGCTGGAATAGTTTTCAGGTGCCATGTCTCATTTGCTGAGCCCCTAAAGTATCAATACAATGGAAACCCCCCATTGTGACCCCATTTTAGAAACTACACCTGTCAAGGAATGAATCAAGGGGTATTATCATTTTGTGCCTAAAATGCTTCCAAAAAATGAATGTCCAAAATGAAAATGTAAATTTTGAAAGAAATATGCCATTTCGGTGCCCCATACATTGCACCCACTTTGTGTTGTCAGAGACCTGCACTCCTAAAACTATTAAGGGGCCATCCCGAGGGGCAAAAAATATATATATGTGGGTGTAAACTGCTGCTTGGGCACACAGGAGGGCTCAGAAGGGAAGGAGCACTGCGCTTTTTAGATTTTGGGGTACAGATTTAGAGGGACTTTCTGGGGGCCATGTTCCTTTTGGAGAGACCTGGAGGTAACTGTAAACCCCATTTTGTAGGGGCAAGTTTAGGGTCTCTGCAAAAGTGTCATGGCATCCAAAAACCAAACCGTCTGCGCTCCAAAAACCCAATAACCCTTCTTCCCTTCTGTGTCCGGCTGTGCCCTAATATCAGTTTATACCCACATATGACATTACGTCCGTTATCCCGGGTACACCAGTGTCATACATGTGTCATACATGTGGCATAAACTGCAGTTTGGGCGCACAGCAGGGCGCAGAAGGGAAGGAGCGCGATGAGGCTTTTGGAGTACAGATTCAGATGTTTGGTATCTGGACGCCATGCCATGTTTGTAGAGCCTGTAAGGTACCAGAAAAGTGGATTCCCCAAAGGAGTGACCCCATTTTGAAAACTGCACCCCTCAAAGAATTTCTCAGGGGGTGTAGTGAGTATTAGTATCCCGGACATGACTGCACAGCGGATGGCGAAGAGGGAATGTGTAAGCGGTGCGGAGTACATTGCAGACACCAAATTCCCTACTATGTCCCAGTAGCTCCTATGATTGGGGGAGTCACTCTGGGGCTCATTTTGGGGGTCACTTCTGGTGTCTTTCCCTTGTAAACTGTAAATCTGGGGTGTCTCCTGAAGTACACTGACACAGCTTATACATTCCCTTCCTGACGCCGCCAGTTGTATTCTAATAATTTGGCGATTTTGGGTTTTTTTGTCTTCACATTGGTAGATGCTATATTTTCTTTATTCTTTTGGTGACGCGGCCATATAAGGGCTTGTTGTTTGCGGGATGTGATATATTTTGTAATGACACCATTTTTGGGTGCCTACAACATACTGAATACATTTTATTAACTCTTTCTTGCTGGATTTAAAAAAAAAAAAAATCCTGGCATTGAGTTGTACCCTTTAAATTTTTCGCCATGCAGCGCACAGTAAAAGTAACATGTTCCCTTTATTCTGCGGGTCGGTACGGTTACGGCGATACCTCATTTATAGTATTTTTTTATGCGATACTAATTCTGCAGAACAAAAACACATTTGGGGACATAAATCAGTGATTTTTGCATCGCCATCTTATGAGAGGCGTAACATTTTTATTTTTCGGTTGACAGTGTTGGTTGAGGGCTTATTTTTTGCGGGACAACCTGCGCTTTTTATTGGTACTGTTGTGGGGTGCATATGATTTTTTGATCACTTTTTATAACATATTTTGTAAGGTGATATGGTGAAAAATCACTACTTCTGGCGGGTTTTTTCCGTTTTTTTTTCCAGATGTACACCGTATACATTAAATATTATTTCAGTTTTATTGTACAGGTTGTTACGGACGCGGCGATACCAAATATGCATTGTTTTTATTAATTTTTAGTACTTTTTTATATAGTTCATTTTGTATAGAGAAAAAGGGATTTTTGGGCTTTATAACTTTATTACTTTTTTCATACACTTTACTTTTTTTTAACTTTTTTTTTTTTAACTTTTTCATGTGTCCCTTTAGGACACTTGAATCAGTTGATGCTTTCATGAAAGCATCAACTGATTTTGTATAGTAGCTTGCAGGACACGAGCAGGACATGAGCCTGCTCGTGTCCTGCAAGCAGCAGAGGAAGTGAGACACATCGCTCACTTCCTCCATCGGTCGGCAGGATCAACCAGGTATGTGGGGGCTCCGGTAGTCTGGGGTCACTGGCCAGACCCCAGACTACCTTCTACTGACATCGGCACCCTCCGATCTCGCCGCGGGGGGTGCCGATCAGCTTCAATATGCGGCGGATCCCTTTCGATCGCGCCGTGATGTTTCACGGCACGATCGAAAGGGTTAAAACGTTCAGTCGGAACTGAGTCCGACTGAATGTTGTTGAGGGGGTGGTTAGGTGTTAGTAACACCTAATACCTGCCCTCCCCCCGCCCCACCCCCTGCCTAGTGAGTCTCTGAAGACCGGCCGTAAATTTACAATCGGCTGGTCTTAGAGACCAGGACTGCTGGCCGTAAATTTACGGCCAGCGGTCCTTAACCGGTTAAGATCATTTGTGTGGTACTCTAAACAGGACCTGTCACCTATCCTGACTTGCCATTATTATTAAATACTTGTATTATACATACTAGAACAACTCCCCATCTTTTTTTATAACTCTGTGTTGTACAGTTTCTCTATTGTTACTTCTAGAAACATACAAATAAATTGACAATTGAGGCCTTATTCACACGTCCGCAGTTTGTGGATATGTGATGTTCCTGATAATCACGGACAGCACTCCACCATACTATTTTAAGGTCTGTCCATCACATCAGCTTTTTAAAATTTCCTATACTTCATAATGTCTGTGGGTCTGTGACAAGATTTAGATAGATTTTAATGGAGCTCTGTGGTCTGCAAAATGGACCAAAATAAAATATTAACTTCACGGTGGTCTTTGGAAAATGATCTGCAGGTGTCTATTAACCCCTTCCTGACATCTGCGGTAATAATACAACGGATGTCAGGTATTTTAATATGGTGGCTGCTGAGGAGCTGAGTGGCCTCCATAGTCACCTGGTCTCTACTGTATTATACAGCAGAGACCCGGCTCGTCAATGCTTGCACTGGTCACAGGCATTAAGGCCTTTGGTACCTCAGTCAAAGCTGGGGATCACCAGGGTCGGCATCCCATTTCTATGACAGCCGGGAGCCTATTGAAGACTCCAAGGCTTGTCTCCCAAACATTTGTATGGCAGACTGCTTTATGCAAATGCCGATCGTTTTGCAATGCTTTAACATTGTAATGCACTGTATTAGTCATCAGACCCCTGGGATTCAAAACCCCCAGGGGTTCTAATAAATGCAGTAAAAAAAAATGTTTAAAAAAGCCCCAAAAAGAACTAAAAGTTGAAATCACTCCCCTTTCCTTAGAATAAACCTACAAATTACTGTGACTCACATACACATTAGGAATCCCTGTGTCAGAAAACACCCGGTTTACAAACTTCTAAAAATATTTTTTCCATATGGTGAATGGGAAAAAAAAAATCAAAAGTAACAAACTGCCATTTTTTCGCTGTTTCGCCACTGATAACAATTTGAATTAAAAATGATCAAAGCTATAGAGATTCCCTAAAATGTTATAGCTAAAAAATACACCTGGCCGAAAAAGTTATAGGCGCCAGAATATGGTGAATTTTCGGGAAAAAAAAAGATTTTTGATAAGGGGTTTAAATGTAAATAAAACTATATAAATTTGGTGTCCTCAGAATTGTACGGAAACATAGAATACAGGTGCTTCAAAGATACTTCTAGACAATACTATTTCAGACGGACGACAAATAGTGCTATTATTACTATTTCATATTCTTTGAAAAAAAAACAAAGGGCAAATTTATGAAGCGTGGCATTAATGGCATGTTCATAGACCCTTTGCCAGGCCATGTGCTGGAGCGGACATATATGGCAGTTTGTAGCTGGTGTATATTTCCATCAATTACGCCAGATTTCTTGCATACATTATAATAAATCTGGTAAGGCCAATGGTCCAGTACCCTGTCCATCCTAACTACATCCATTTTTCGGGAAAGTGTCATAGGTGATACAGAAGAAAGAAGTTGTAGTTTTTTTGTGCTGAAAAACTGACATGCAAGGCATAATAAATTTGCTCCTATAAGCCTATAGTCACACAAATATCATTAGCAAAAATCCAATGTGAATGGGGGCTATTAACATAACCGATTTTTGGATGGCCCATTTTCACTGATCTCTCTATATACTCTATATACAGGTATGAAGTATACATGAAAACAGGTTCCCCATGGGTTCCACATGGGGAGTGAGAAATGTACGTTTTAAAGATATATTTTCACAAGTTAAAAGATATATTTAATTATATTAATAATATATAATATTTAATTTAGATTAAAGCAAAGATTAGATTACTTTTTTTTTATCTCATTATAAACCAGCTATATGTTTTGCCTTAAGCTAGCCATATACATGCAATAGCGAGTATTCAGTTGCAGCTATCGTGCTCAATACCCCTACAAACATGCACACTCAGCTGGGCTGAGCAGTCTTTTTGTACCGAATAGGAAATGGGAGAAACCTGTCTGACAGTGGCGTATCTTCCTGTTCACAAAAATAACTGGGCAACTGAAATTCATCTGTCCAACTATTTCTTTCCTCAACAACTGCTTTTGAGGCAGAGTAGGGTGGACCCTATTCACATTAGATGGTCAGTGGGTTTGGTTGCAAACTTAACTGATCTAAAATGTTTCTTTAAACCAATTCAAAATAATATCTCAACTTTCTGACAAAGGCCACAAGAGGGAAGTTTGTGGAATGCATATAGTTTTGAAAATAGCAGTTGCCCACTGCCAAAACACATTGCCTTTAAATTTGTATTTTTTCTTGTATTTTACTTTATTTTTTAATAAATTACTTAATTTTTGCTACAGCAGCGTTTTTTTTTTAAGTTCTTTTTTTATCTGCAAAAAAATACATGAAATGTTTTGTTAGCAACACCAGATCAAGTTTTATATTTTATAGCATTAGTATTTAATCTTGCTTACAACCTACAACTTCCAGCATGAGGTCTTCCCTACAGACATCATTACCTTACTGTGACTGCCGAGACAGGGCCTACAGGGTGCCTGGTTGATAAGTAAAGCTTCTCTATAAGAGAACTAATATGGTCTATAGAGTTGAGTAAAATTGTTTGGCCTGTATTTCATCAGCGTATGAATTTTATTTTATCACTTTATTTACGGTATAGAATACAATGCATTCTGATATACTGATTGTAATGTAGAGTCTTTTTATACACTATATCAGTAATAGTATATTCGATCATGTTGATATATCTATGTGTGTAACAAATTTCATAATGCAGTTGAAAGTGGGCATTTACATGCTATATATAGATGGAGAGTGTACTCTCAAAGTAATTTCTCCAGGAGGATCCAATGTAGAAAACTGCCTTTACTTTTCAGTGGCTTTTATAGTATAACATGGGTAGGTCCAGCATTAGAGAAACATGGCTACGTGTTCAGTGCCGCACCTGCCATGAGGCAACCTGAAGCGAGCGCTTCAGGCGGCGCTATGCCAGGGCCTCAGGGAGGGCGGCATTTTTGCTAACCTAAGCCAGTCCAGGACAAGCTGTCCTGGACTGGCTTAGCACGGAGCGGTGGTTTGGGGAGGCCACTGGAGCAGCGCTGCTCCAGCAGCCTCCCCGCACGCTCAGGCAGAGCGCAGGCAGTCTCCGGGCCTGCCCTCTGCCGGCGAACGGCACTAAGCCACGCCCCCTCTGCTAAGCCACGCCCCTCCGCTAAGCCACACCCCTCCCCCGGAGGTGGGGGGGGCAGCTTTCTGCACTTCGCCTCAGGCAGAGAAAGGGGCAGGTTCACCCCTGTACGTGTTTCTGGAACTAGCTGTTCTCCTGTCCATGGGTTGTGTTTTTTTTTTTTCTTTTATATGTAGATTGTGAGCCCCATATAGGGATCACAATGTACTTTTTTTTTCCTATCAGTATGTCTTTGTAGAATGGGAGGAAATCCACGCAAACACGGGGAGAACATACAAACTCCTTGCAGATGTTCCTGGCGGGATTCAAACCCAGGACTCCAGCACTGCAAGGCTTCAGTGCTAACCACTGAGCCACCGTGTTGCCCCATGTCCATGGGTTGTGTTTGATATTGCAGATCAGTTCCTTTGAGATAACTAAATATAGTTGCAATACCAAACATAATGTGTGAGCTCATGTGTGTTTTTTGAAGAAAGCGGCCATGTTGTATATATTTTTGACATACCCTTAAGGTATTGCTTTAAAGTTTGATACAATATTGTTCGTAATTCTTTAGGCTATATTTGTTACATTTGTATAAGTACTGCTCAATACTTGGCAGTTAGGAAGCTGAGGGATTCATGAGAAGGAAGAGTTAAGTCACATCTGTGGGAATGTCTGGCTTGGTCACGGCCTGCTAAAATGCGTGGAAAAACAGATTAATGGCTTATAGAGGACCATTCTAATTTCTAATCTATGTCCTGGATTTAGAAAGCTTCCTGGGATGGTTATCTTAAAACCAGAACTCTGAGTTTTGTAATATAGTACATATTATTTCTATCCAGCTTCCTTGTAACTGTAAATGTAAACTGAGCCATATAACCATGAAGCCAAATCTTTTGTAGCAGTTTGGTAGCCAGCATTCCATAGGTTAACAAACCATTCACCATAACACTAGACTGAACTAATGACACTGAGTTTAAAGTACAGGTGATTGGTACAAGCAAACATGACATGTTATTTGTTCTCTTTCAGGCATGTATGGGCATTCGAAAACCATTTGTTTTACTGGTATGTAGAACTGAAAGTTCCAAAGACAAGTCCAAACTTAGGAGTAACTTCCTCCTCCTGATCTGTATGTGTGTTATCATATCATGTTAAGCAGAATGGGCTGTCTCGCAAAATACTTCTTTTCCACTTCATTCTACCCTTATGCAAATACAGTAGGTATTTACAAGTACAAGCCATCATGCGAACAGCATCAGGTTTCTTATTTCCTTTACTGGGAAAGAAAAGTAATGATGCTTTGATCACTGAAAAAATGTGATATACATGTGTCTTATTGCATTGGAAACTGTGTTATACAGCTCATCTGCTATACATAAATATAAATATGTGTATATACAGTCATGGGCGTAAGTGTTGACAACCCTGAAATGTTTATAGGACATGAAGTATTTCTCCCAGAAAAAAAGTTTTGTTATACATGTTTATTTACATTGTGTGTATTGGAACAACACAAAAAACTGAGAATAAAAGCCAAAAAGGATATCATTTCACACAGAACCCCAAAATTGGGCTGGACACATTTACTGGCACCCACAACTTAAAATTTAGTTGTACACCCTTTGGAAAAAACAACTGAAAATCCCTTCCTATAACCATCAACAAGCTGCTTACATCTCTCAAACTGCTCCAGGTCTCTCATAGTTGAAGGCTGCCTTCTACCAACAGCAATTTAAGATCTCTCCACATGTGTTCAATAGGATTTAGATCCAGACTCATTGCTGGCCACTTCATCTCCAATGCTTTGTCTCCATCCATTTCTGGGTACTTTTTGAAGTGTATTTGGGGTCATTGTCCTGTTGGAAGACCCTTGACTTAGGACTCAAACCCAGCTTTCTGAATCTAGGCACTACATTGCAATCCAAAATCCTTTGGAAAGAAAGGAAAGAAAGGTCCAGAGGCAGCAAAACAAGCCCAAAACATCTTTGAACCTCTACCATATTTGACTGTTGGTACTGTGTTCTTTTCTTTGTAGGCCTCATTCCGTTCTGCTCACTGGGGTCATTGGGCAGCTCCAGTCACATCAGATACCATGGACCTCAGTGTAATTGAGCAAGCCCCTCCCTCTTTCTTGGGCTGCCTGCCTGAAAACTCCTACCATCAGCCTCTGCCTCTTTCCACCTTATAGGGGTGAATGAATTAGCCCCCACCAGAATCTCCTTCTAGCCTTGCTGGCCCTTATCCTAATGCCTCCTCAGGGGCACAGTCCCCACTGCTCCCATCACTCCAGGGGCCCACCTCTCCTGCCCTTGCCCCACTGGATCCGCGACTGCTGATTGGGCCCTGGGTCCTTATTTTGGAAGTCACAGCTCTGGCCTGTGCTTCTCTGCCTCAACGCCATATATGGGATGCCAAGCACTGGATTCTTCTCCATTTGTGCCTCTGCTATGGTCCACTTTTATTGCTTAATTGCCTACCTAACAGAACTTTAAATGGCTTGTTTCTGAAGTTACTAAGAGATGCAGAGCGGCAATCTCTGCGATTTGGAGAGATTTACAATATATTGCTATTCGGGTTGAGACTTTAACAGAGACCATGCCCTGCAACTGAAAGGATTGTTACCATATTTGCTGTTCTTACTACCCACAGTTCTTCATGGTTAGGTGTGTCACTTTGAATGTTTATGCCCTGGGCTCTTTATCAAATTATCTCTCTCCCTGAGGGTAGGGACCCCTCCGTACATAGATATATGTCTCGATGGGAGGAGTCATTAAGGTGCTCAATTTTCCCTGGGTTGATAGTGTGGTACCGTGCCATGAAGTACTCAACCTGTCCCGTTGGCGATGCTAAAGTACACTAGACATGATTTGTAATATCATCGGGGAGTGTCCCATGATACAGGGATTTTGGGCAGACGTTAAACTGATGACTGGGGGTCTCTCCCCCCCTATGAACTTTTGAACCTGTGAGGTTGGACACCACTAATTCTCACTTCTATAGCACATGAAACCTATAGATATTAAAGTGAGTGGATCTTTGCATATAATCTTGTTCTATGTCTTGTTCTGCTGTATTTTTGTGCAGAAAATCACTATATTGACTTGAGCATTCAAAGTCCACCAATATCATCAGTTGACATATATCAATGACATATCAGCAGACCATTTTACTAGATTTTCCCTTTAAGAAAAGGAAACCTGTTGTTATAAATCTACCATATTGATATATTCATTTAAGTGATATTTATCATGTAGTTGTAACATATTAGTACTACATTTTATGTCACATATAAATGTTACTTGTTTTATGTTTCTACAAGATACTCAAGTGTCAGTTTTGCAAACACTAGAAAAAGCTTAACATCATACAGTATATTGTGTGCTGGGAAAATAAGACAACAGCAGAAACAATTAGGTGAGCATTCTGAATTTAGGTTATTGTGCCCTTTGAAAAGAGAAAGGGAAGACAAAAGTCACAATGTTAAGTTAAACTTGACACATTGTAGTTTTCTCACTTTCCTCCCACACAGTAGACTAAATTCTTACATGGTTTCAACACCATTTACCTAGTCGCAGTTATTCAGATTTATTGGAATGAAAAGGCAGCCCCTCCTTACACTGTTTGTTTCCGTAGAAAGATTCCATTCTCTACAGTGAAGCACAGTTGGCAGATTATTAGCTTTTTCGCTGACCTGCATAGATTGAGTTATTGGCCCAATCTGAATGAGGCAGACAGGGAGGTGGAACAAAAGGTTAAAGCTCTGCAGTATATATGTACAGAGTATATAGATGAAGGCATTCCTCTTTAACTGAATGCTTCCCTGGTTTGCTGCTGAGGCTTATTTGGAGATAATCACACTAGTCACAATTGTTACTGGACCTATAAGGAGAGCGCACGGCCACTTTAACAACAATTTGATCTTATGTAATACCTGGCAGTCTATGTATAATAAATTTAGCGCACTGTGATTTATATTGGTTAGACAGCCCCACAACAACCTACCCTGTCAGGACATAATTAACTTTTTAATGCCAAAAGCAGAAGTAGGCCGTATATAGGAAAGGAGGCTGTGGAGACAAATGCAGACAGTGGTGAATGGGTTACAGTATTCTAATAGTACCATTGGCATTGCAAAGCTTGGAGGCAGCAGAAGACCTCTTGGGTTACCCGTAATTGTGGAACAGCAAAAACTACCCAAATTCACATTGGCTTTTACGAAAACATACTGCCATATTTTCTTGAAGGAAATTCAACAGTGTGTATGTCCCATCCATCTCTATCCTAAGGCCTTATCAGACAACATTGAAAAATGGATGTAACGGCCGTTTTAGCAATGGCTATCTCATGTCCATTATAAGAACACATTCAACACACGTTTCTATTCATATGTCTTTGGTTTTTTGTTAGTACATTTTTCGCAGGCCCCAAAAAAAGCTGAAAAGCATAGATGTCTGATTGACATAGATGTGTGTCTGTGAAAAGACCCAATGAATTTCATGGGCTCTATAATGACCATGTGACAGCCATTTTATAAACTACTGTAGCATGACCATTATTCACTTCTGTGTCAATAATGGCCACCCATGAACTTGCACAGACACACGCGGCCATTTTCCATGGACATTATTTCCGAAAATAATGAACGGCACTGCCATGTGCAAGAGGCAAGTCAGTGTTATTTTCATGGAGAGACACTAACCGCCATGACAAACATTCCTTTTGGGAAGATCATTGTCCTATACTGGCAGCAAATATCTGAGGTGATATGAACATTCCCAATGCATGTTGTCTTATGGCAAGTCAGTAAAGCACCATGGATGTTCAGATTGTATTCACTCAATATGTTCCAGACACAACCATGAAAGGCAAAATATTCCCAGTCTTTGACCTCTTTCTGAAAAATGGTATAGAGAACATGAAGCGGGAGCACATAACCTGAAAGGGGTTATACAAATGATAAAAACCTCCACTGAAACGGCATTGAGCTGTAATGCCAGAAGCAGTTCATGGTGAAGTGTGACGCGGTTTATGAAAGCAAGCAGCAATGTTTGGGGGCATTCACATGGAGTAATGCCAGCGTGTATCACAGCCGTACACGCCGGCGTTACGGCAGACTGCCGAACACTTCCCATTCACTTCAATGGGAGAGCTCATAAACGCCTCTGTTACGAGCGCTCCCATTGAAGTGAATGGGAAGTGTTCGGCAGTCTGCCGTAACGCCGGCGTGTACGGCTGTGATACACGCCCGGCATTACTCCGTGTGAATGCCCCCTTATGTGATATTATACAACTCTTGTCAGTTGGACATACACAGAACACTTTTATTGTAGGATAACATGTCTAAATGGATAGTCTAACTCAGACCTGGGCAATGTATGGCCCGCGGGCCATATCCGGCCCCCTGACTGGCGTGTCTAGGGAGGCGTGTCTTAGTGCCAGCAGGACAGTGCAAGAAGATGGAGACATGTGGTGTGTGTCCTAAGGTACTGAGAGGGGATGGATAATGTGAGATGCAGGGTGGAGAGTGTGTGTGTGTCTGTCTGTCTGTGTGTGTCTGTGTCTCAGTAACCTAGAGGCAGAGATGGCAGGTTGCTTCCAGTTGGGGGAATGTTATACTGGGGCAGAAATGGAAGGGGAATGTTATAGAGGGGGCAAATATGGAGCGGGAACGTTATAGTGGGGGCAGATATGGAGGGGGAATGTTATAGTAGGGCAGATATGGAGGGGGAATGTTATACTGGGGCAGATATGGAGGGGGAGTGTTATACTGGGGGCAGATATGGAGGGGGAATGTTATGTTGGGGGCAGAGATGGAGGGAGAATGTTATACTGGAGCAGAGAAGGAGGGAGGGACATGAAACTGGGGGAGAGATGAAGGGGGCACTTAAACTGGGGGGACATTAAACTGGGGACAACTGCAGGGGGCATTAAACCATGCAGGTAGCTGGAGGGGGACCTGTCTACCTCTAGTTGCCCCCAGTTTAATGTCACCCTCCAGCTACCCCTATGGTTTAAGTGTTGCTTCCAGTTGACTGAGTTTAATGTCCCCCTCTAGTTTCCACCAGTTTAAACTGGAGCACTAGGAGAGGGACTTAATACTGTGAGGTAGTTGGAAGGGAACATTATAATGTGGGGGAATATAATGTACGGGTGACTGTAGGAGGATTACACTTTGTGGGGGCACATGAAAAGATGATTGGGAATGGGCAGAGTCAACATAGAAGTGGGTGGAGCTAAATGTGCCGCGGCGCGCATGACCTTCTAGAATAGTTTCAATTTCTTATGCGGCCCCGTAGGAAAATTAATTTCCCACCCCTGGTCTAAGTGCTCAAGAAGACTTCTGTTCCTGGATGCAAAGATGAGCATTTTGGATTTCAACACCTAAGATCCTACTTGAGATATGCAGCACTAGAGTAGTATTGCATCAAGTTATGTTGCTTTCATTGTAAATAAGTGAGTGTGAGCCAGACAGTACGGCAGCAGTACACAGTTACAGCCCTTTTTCCAACCCCAATCCAATGGCCACATGATCCTGCAAGTAAGCCTGAGGTAAGAAAGATGCCTATACAAGCCTAGTAGGCATTGGGATAACATCATTCCTTTATCTACCAAGGAGGGGTACAAAGGCAGCAGTGGCATCTGGGCTCTGTACAAATATATATTGGTATAAATGGTAATGGCACAAAGGGTATATTGTAGTACAGGGGTCAGCAAATCCGGCACAGTAGCTTCTGTGCTTTATTACGGACAATCAATACCCCATTCTGTCAGCCCTCTAGTAATTGTACGTGCTGATGTGTACATTCACATGGTCCTCCATTCACTGCCAAGTTATGGATGCCATTAGCACATGCATTTGCCGGAGGGTTGGCAAATGGGAGCAATGCGATCATCAGTAATAGAGCACAGATGTGGGAACTACTGTGCGGGGCTCTAATGGGGTATTAATCTATGTGACAGCACCAGCACTTTGGGGGGGGGGGGGGGGCATACTCTGTGAGGAACTTATACTGGGGCATTATACAGTGCATAGGGAACAATAATTTGCATTGTACTGTGTATAGTGGACAATAAGGAGCATTATACTATATATAAGAGGCACTATGGAGCATTATATTGTGTATAGTGAACACTAAAGGGAACTATACCGTGTATAGGGGCACTATAGAGCAATATACTGTATATAGGGGTCCTGGCATTCTATCACAAACAGAAACAGGGCAACAACAAACAGTAATTAACAAAAATGGGGGGGGGGGTCTTTTTAAAAATGACTAGCAGCACCTGAATTGCCTTTTTAAAGGCTATTCAGCCATATCTTTACCTGAAAACCCTAAAATCTAATTCTAGAGCCCCTTTAAGCCAAGAAGCTTTACATTACTCTTTTTACGGCCAAGTTTAGTTAATCTATCACCTAAGAGGATTTAAGAAAACTCATCAAAATGATGCTCCTAATGAAAGAATCAGATTGAAACCAATGTAAAATATTGCTATATATACTAGACCTTTACATGATATACTAGTTTCAGCTAGAAAACCCTGTAATGTAACCTCATTGATTCTTCGTTTGGTTTCAGCCTTTGTGTCTTATTATTATATTTTAATTTAATTAACCATTGACGACTTGAATTTAATTGAACTTTCCAGAAAACTGACCACAGTCAGATTGTTATTGACCTCCTTCCTGCCATACCATTTGAGGTATCCCAGCAAGAATGAATGACAGCAAATAAGACAGCTAATTGTAAGTAGCCTACATAGGTCTCCTAGAGACCTTTCGGTTTGGCCCCTACTGACATATAATTTATGAGGACTACAGCTGATAGAAAAGAGACCTAGCTAAGGATTAAAGTAATTGACCTAAAAGTACTATCATGATGTGTCGTCTCCTGGGGATGACATTATTGCTTCTGTTAAACTGTCTGCTGCTCTCACTAGAACAGAGGGATATTCTGACATGGGAATGAAAATGAAATCTAACATTATTCATGCACCTATCATGCAGATCAAGTAATAATTCCTCTCTTTACTCTATGTGATCAACCTCAGCTGGAGAAGCAATAAACTAATAGCTTAAAACATGGAAGTGGTTTTACAGCTGCTTAAACTGGGATTATCTGTAATTCTTCATATCGTGTTATCTTCTGATTTGTTAGAAAACATTACATTTACTAATTTGTTTTAGATTATTGATACCAGAGGAGTTAGACTACTATAATCCATCACCCTAAACTCTAGATCATATCTCTTATATTGCCTTGTGCCAGGTTATCAATGAATGATCACATGTGCCGCCATAGGTAGAGTAGATGTGATATGGAAGCTTAACAGATCCCGTGATGAATAATCATGTTCATGTCATTTTCTACACACAAAGTAATATCAGCAGAGGAATAGCCCCATCTATTCACCTGGCAGATGTTTGTATTATACTGTGCATTTACAGAGTAATAAAACAAGATGAATGGGAAAAGCTTCAGAGGTCTATTGCTGCAATTTCAGCTATTTCTACCACGCAAATATTGTTTGAATTGTACAAATTCCCTTTCAATGTGACTGTATATTCCCGCTCATGGATATTTACACAGTGTTTTGTGGGCTGCCTCAGATTTACTGCTTTAGGCAGAATATGGTACATTAGATGCCATGATATATTTATTCATGTATATACTTCACTACTTAAAGTTGTGGACCTCTGCCAGAAAAGCCCTGGGGTGCCACATAAGCACTGGCACTGGACACTGGAGCTCCAGTATGTTTTGGGTTTTTCTCACCTTCCCCAGTCTTCTGCTACAATACTAAAATATCCCGGACAACCCCTTTAAGCCTAACATAGTTCTGAAGATCATTGTAACAGTAATTAGCACCATGAACATCTTATAGCGCCTCCAACCGAGATGATTACAGTAAAGTAAAGGGAAATATGGACACAAAGGACATAAAAGTAATTTAAAAAACTGTTGACTGAGAAATAAAAGAGAAACCATTTTGCTTTACATCACTTAGGACTAAACTACACAGCAACATTTCATAGGAAATACTGAGGTTATGGGCAACCTTTCACACATCACAAAAAAATTGATTTGGCCTTGGTTGTTAAGTAGCCCGCCTGAGAACCTACCCCCTTGGAGAAGATTTTTGTTGGTGCTGGCCCCCTTCGCCACTCCCTCTCGCTCACTTACCGGATCCTGGTTGAACCTCCGGAGGACTTTGTTCCGCCGTTCTTGTTGAAATGGGAATCTGATTTGTCCCTTTCCCTCTCTCAGGAGCAGCGTAAGCGCATTTTTCGCCTTTCTCATACTGCTTCCATCAGCTCTCGCCACCAGGAGGCCAGCTACAAAATCTTGTCCCGATGGTATAGGGTTCCTACGAGACTCCATGCTATGTTTCCTCAGGTCTCCCCATTATGTTGGCGCTGTGGCGACGAGGAAGGCACGCTGCTACACATTTTTTGGTCCTGTCCTGCCCTTTCGTCCTTCTGGGAGGGGGTCAAGCGGATAACCCTCCAGCTTACTGAAACTTCTCACCATTTGGGCCCTGCCCTGTTCCTCCTTAATCATTGTGAGTCTTCTGTAAAGGTCTTTAAGCGTTCCCTACTTAGATTCCTGATCCTCGCTGCCCGGGCTTGTATCCCCCTTTTTTGGAAACGAGTGGATCCTCCTCCTCTCTCCCTCTGGATTTCGAAGGTCAACAAGATAATGCGCATGGAAAATCTCACGTCTTTCCTGCATGGCACGACTGAGGCGTACATCAAAACCTGGTTCTACTGGTTCAGGTTTCAACAGTCTGCAGAGTACCGGACGCTCCTGGGCTCTGACCCCTCCTCTGATTGATACTCTTGTTGTTCGTCTCAGGTATTTGACCAGTGGTTGCTCCCGAGCCCTTCCCAACTGGCTGTGGTATGGATGACCTGGCGAGCGCTCTCACTGGTTTCCTGACTGCTCACACTCACCCCTACCTACCCTTTCACCCCCCACATTTAGTCCTCTCCTCCACTCATCTGTCCCACTAACCCCTCCCTCCCCCCCCCTTTTTTTCCTTTTTCTTTTTTTTCTATGTTGCTTTCTTTGTCTTTAATTTTTTTTTTTTATTATTATTATTTTTTTTTTTTTTTTTTAATTTTATTCTTCTGATTGTATTTTGTGTTGCACTGTGTGCTTTTTCTGTTCGCAGGGCGGGTGTTCGCCTTGTAACTTGTAATTGTTTTTTCTTTTCTTATTGTTTAAAAAAATTTTCAATAAAAATTTGAGTTATAAAAAAAAAGTAGCCCGCCTGATGTATTAGTTTGGATATGACCAATAGACTGTATTATAAATGATAGGTTATTATCCTTTTAAGAGAACTGACTAAAAAGGATTATCACTTACGAACCATCAGAAAATGGCAGTTACGGGTAGTTGACATGGAGTAAACTGACGTGTATTTTGGCGTGTAATTTTACACGTGTAAAAAAATGTCATTGAAGTCAATGGGAGTCTAATTTTACATGTGCAAAATTCCACGCCAAAATACATGCCAGTTTACTCCGTGTGAACTACCCCTTAGTGTCAACCCAGAAAGCCTGTAGAAAAAAGCGAGGGCTGGTGAAGAGAGGAGCAACCTTTTTTTGTTTTAACATGCCCCTATTATACCCCTGTGGGCAGCACAGTGGTTAGCACTGCCACTTTGCAGCGCTGGAGTCCTGGGTTTGAATCCTGCCAAGGACAACATCTGCAAGGAGTTTGTATGTTCTCCCTGTGTTTGCGTGGGTTTCTTCCCACACTCCAAAGACATACTGATATGGAATATAGAGTATGAGCTCTATAGGGGACAATGTCTGTAAAGCTCTGCGGAATTTAATGGCACTATACAAATGAGCTAATTAATTATACATTAAGTTTTCTGAGGCTCAAAACCCCTGTTTTACAGCACATTCAATAAAAGGAAAATTAAACATCACCCATTCATTGATCAGTAGAAAATGCATTTAATAATACTAAAGTAATGCTAGAAATGTTATTTTAGCTAAGGGAAATTTATAGGTTTAGGATAGGACTATCTAGACTCTAGAGTTAAAACCAATTATCTTTAATTTAAAGGGATTAGCACTCATATTGATGGTCTATCCTTAGCACTCGGAACACTTACATGTTTATATGCTGGTAGAACCACTCTACTATATTCATTGTATAGCCAACGATAATGGTACTTGATGGGTACAATGGGGTATGTCAGGGTTTTGTCCTGTTTGTTGTCATATCTGGAAAAATGAAACACTCAGACTCCAAACAAAGACAAAATAAATGATGAAATTATGGGATAACAAGCTGAAATCATTATTATTCCTATGAGATATGTGACTTGTTACAGCATTAGAGGTTCATTTCTATTTTGACTTTGCAACAGAAGTCCGAACTTTGGTATTTGCCATTCTAGACGAAAATACGAGATATCTATATTAGAAAAGAAAAGTTATGCAAACTATCATCTCCAAAGTCACATACAATACATCTTAATAAAAGCTCAATTCAAATGAATGAAAGTGGTCCTTTAAGAAGGCAACTTGTGACACTAACATGCTCTTTATATTTCTTTCTGAAAACAACATAAGTCAATGACTATTTAATTGCAGCAATTTGTATTGTGTATGTTCGCCATGACATGACCGGTTTGGAAAAGTAATGGCTTATTTTTCCTCCTCAGTATAATCTGTGGCTGTTTCGGGCAACCTTCCAGCATCATATTGATCTGTATCAACCACTTGTCTTCCAAATGAGTGTCCTTCATGGGCGGCTCTATTAATACGATAGCAACAGTCAAACACCATGCTAAACACAGAGGTTTAAATTTAACATTGCATGAAACCAAGGTTCTGCTGACAAGTAACATTCTGTATTACACACTGCTGAAGTCAACACTCACTGCACTCTGTTCTCATTATTTGCATGATTGGACACGGCAGCTGACTAAATCAGGTTGCTACTATTAGAAACTCTCTTGATTAGAATATAGTAGGGCCATTTTCCAGTCTGGCACCAATAATTCATCCTTTCACCTCTATTATACAAGGATTTACTGAATATAGTCAAGTAATACGTTGAATCCCCGGGAACATTTTGGAAAGTGCCTGGTAATGCACATACACAACTTTTATATAGAAGGCAAGTTATACCTAATATATACCAATTATATACTATTATTTATAGTACTTTTTTAAAGCCATACATTTGTACAAAAAAGAATTTAGTCCTATTTTACTGTATAGCATTACTGATAGAGTTGGACAAACATCAAAGGTGGACTACACATGCCCGAGCGCCATTTTCTTGTGCATTTTCTTCCACTGTCCACAAGAAAATGGCGCTTGGGTAAAGAGTGGCAGGCTGCAGTAAATCCATAGGAATTAATGGAAGCAGCCAGCACGCAGGGGGTTAAGCGGCCGGCTGCTTCCATTCATTACTATGGGTGCTAAGCTTTTCCCACAATGATTGGCCAGTAGCCAAGCATTGTGGGATATAACCTCCTACCTCAATCCCGCCTAAAAGATCAGGATCGGAATTCCAATCGCGATCGTGAAATTTACTCGATCGCCGATTGGAATCCAAACATTTCCGATCCCGATCGCTCAACCCTAGTTGTAATAGAACACCCCTGACAGAGTGCTGTATGAACTTAATCTTTGGAGATTTTTCAAGACTGGCATTTTATATGCCAGTCTTTTTTTCCCTGTACCCTGAAGTAGAAATGTGCCTAATTTATTAAGAAGCATATATTATTCATATTATTATTATTATTATTATTATT
Source organism: Leptodactylus fuscus (assembly GCF_031893055.1). NCBI lineage: Eukaryota > Metazoa > Chordata > Amphibia > Anura > Leptodactylidae > Leptodactylus > Leptodactylus fuscus. The sequence goes on along the minus strand of NC_134265.1, from coordinate 223,932,095 downwards.
ATTATTATTGTTATTAATAATAAATTAGGCACATTGTTGGCCCTCTATGCATCAGAAATGCAAATCTACATTCACTAGGAGATGGTGTAGATTTTAGATTAGGGTATAGTAAATCTATCGAGCCTTTGCAGACCACCACCTCATATGATAAGCCTCACCACATACTTTTTGGAAAAGCAGTAAGAGGGGCAAAAACCAGCAAAATGTAGCATATTTTAACCAAAACTGCCATGTTAAAATTTTCAACTTTTTACTTTCAGCTTACTTAGATTAATAAACTCCCTCCATTGTGTGTTATTGGAATTAGTATGGCAGAGCTATATGTACACTAGAAGAGCAAATTGATGTGGATACTATGGGGCTAATACATTCTTCATTCAAAATAGATTTTAAAGATATATTACATAAATGATTCCCTGTCATTATCTCTAACCACTAAGCCAAGCATTAATGCATTTAATATGTCAAAATGTTATAGAAAACATATGCCGATGGTAATCTCACACATTCCAATAGCAGTACTACTCTAAACATACAGATTATTAGATATGTTTCATCTGGATTTTAAAAACGGCCAAGAACTGTGACTTGTCATATTTAGGTAATTACTGTCCAATTTTATCTGAAATGATCCTAAACCACATATTCTTCCATTTCCAATCAGAATTTTGAACCGCTACGATCCACCTGAAGCTAATTATAAATAACTTATACATTATAATTATATCTCTAAACAAAATACTCACAGATGATAACTGTATCCTACACAATTCAGGCTACGAGTGTCAAAGAAAGTTTCCAGACTGTTTCGTAGTATTGTATGGGTAAGTAAAATGCAAAAAAAGACAATAGGTGTCAAAGTTTGTGCCTGTGACAGTATTTGTCTATACAGATATGTTAAATTATAAAGCAACCCTTCATACTGACTTTTAAGGAGTTGGGCACTTTGAGACCAATATTGAAAAATGTTATTGTTGGTACAATAAAAAATTGTACACTTTTCCAATACATTTTCTGTTTCAATTCCTCACGGTTTTCTAGATCTCGGCTTGGCGTCATTCATTCTGTTACTTCCAGTCAGGGTCGTTTTAACACATTGGTGGGCCCAGTTTTCATGGTTTCAACATGAGAGTTTCATCACTATCTGCTATTATACCCATCTGAACCCTGCCAAAAACTGGGATTTTATATTGTGACATTGAATAGGTGACAATGTGTTATGTGACTGATGGGACTTTTCTGCTACTCAGAAATATTTTATATGTTCATCTCTAGTAATAATCATTATAACTATTATTTTAGCGTGTAATGGATATCGCTAGAGAGGTGGTTGGTGTATTTTACTCTATAAAGAGCAGGTATGGACAGGATAGGGACAGTGAAAAAATGTAAACTTTATTAATGACTTTGTGTATGTGGTGTGTAAGTGTTTGGTGTGACTCTTTTGGCACTGTAACCTCGACAATGATAAAAATCTGGTTCACAGAGCCAAAAAACTTCTTGGTTATGTTCAGAGGGGTATTACATAAAAATACCCCTGTGATTAGACTCAGAGAGGTATTATCTAATATAATGTATATAACAATCAGAGCGCAAAAGTATAGTATGCGTTCTGATTTATAGCAGATGGGATAACATGGACAGAAGTCCCTACTACCCCCTCCTCCCAGGGTCACATACAAGTTATGCACAGGAAGAAGGTGGGTGTAGCTCTGCTCCTCCCCCCTCCTTCCTCCTACCGCTACTCTAAGATGCTACCTGAGGCAGGAAGAGAGAGAACAATTTGGAGCCCCATATCTCAGGATCCGTTAGGACTACGAAGATTACATTGGATTAATTTTAAAGATGACAGTCTTGAAAGGTTAACCACCATGATAGTCCTTACAGATTCTGAGCGATTTGCTGTCAAAAACGCTGTCGGAAATTGAGATCAGCATTAGGTTCTCACTGTTTTCATCATCAAATTGCTCAGAATCTGTAAAAACTATCATGATGGTCTTGGTATTATTTTAAAGATGAGATTCTTATAATGTCCACCTCCTACTAGACAAAGATAATTATAAGAAAAAAACACTGATACTCACTTCTCCTCCCTCCTCTGCTGTCTAGGTCTTGAGCATTCATGGAGCTGTAGGCGCTTTGTAAGTGACGTCATTACATCACGCCTATAGCTCCAAGGGAGGAGAGGATGAATGATGAGCACATTATTCTATGCACCTGGTATTTTTATATTCGTAGTGACCATAAAACGCAAACATATTATTTAAACAACGCTGTGAATACCATAAAAATGAAACTTTAAAGTTATGCGCCAGCAGTATATACTTGAGCCATACATTCAAAATCTGCGAAAAAAAATTCACAGGATTTTGCAATTTTAATGTGGCTGTTAAGGGGTTAAGAAATGAATAATTTTAGCCCCATGACATTATTCATAAAACAATATTTTAAGGCAAAATCTTTCATGGATAACTTACGAAATAGCAAATAAGGCAAATTGCCAGTATTACTCTATAAATCTGTCAAAAAGTTGAAACCCATTCCAATAGTTGCATGAGATCATTATGTACAGTCATGTAAAATCATACCTAAGGGCATGTCTGTGACACAATGCTCAGTTCTGAATCCTTTTACATCCCTCATAATTCTTCTCAAATACTTTCTACTTTAAAATAGATATGTTTCATTAAAGTGAAAATACTATAAAGACTATCCACTTAAAGGCATCCTAACTAATACACGTCAATATTTTATAATATGCTTAGCAAGTATATTAATTATTATTTACTAAAATGCAGCTAAGGGCTCGTTCATATCTGCGCATGGGGTCTCCGCTTTCAGGTTTTCGTTTCCTGCCCGAAACTGGGCAGGAAACAGAGACCTGCAGGCACTCATGGCCGGACACTTTTCAAACCCATTCAAATGCAGTACTCTGTGTCCAGTTTAAAAAAAACGGTTTTGCCACGGAGAGCATAAAACGTTCACCGGCGCTCATGGACGGACTCAGCATGACAGGTTTCCATCTTCTGCATGCAGAAGACGGAAACTGAAAGCAGAGACCCGAACGCAGGCCTCACGTTGCGGAAACACAGCAGAAAAAATGATGCATTTTACACTACAAGCAAAGTGAATGAGATTCTGGCCAATCTCATCCACACATTGCAGAAAACAAACCCTTGCATGTGTTTTTGAAAAACGCAGCATGTCAGTTCTACCAATTTAATGTCATGCCAACTTAGTACACGAGCGTTTTCCCTACAGATTCAATAAAGGAAGAAAAACCGCAGAGAAAAATGCAACAAAAAACTATTAAAAATACTCCAGAAAAAAAGATGCGATTTCTCTGCATTTTTTTCTGCAGTGTTTTTAACTGTGTTTCCCTCAGATGGATGTTAACCTTAGGCTGGGGCCCCATGGGATGGAAACAGCATGTTTTACAGTACATGCAAAGTGGATGGAATTCTAGAAAATCCCATGCCCACTTCGTAGTAAAAACTGAAGTGCAGACACCGCGATCTCCAAAACTGGTGCAGTTTTGATAATCGCAGCATGTCTATAACCATGGAAACTCTGGCAGTTTCCCCATAGGTATAATTGTAACAGAAAGTCTGCGGAGGGAAACTCTGTGAACTTTCTGTTTAAAGCGTTGTGGGAAGAACAGCAATGTGTTGCTGCGGCACTTTTTCCCACAGCAGCAAGCTGAAGTCTAGGTTCACACCTGCGCTGGGCTCTCCATCATTCCAGTCAATCAGGGAACTCGAGTGATGGAGAACCAGACCACTAAACCAGCACTAACCAATGGACACCGGCAGACTCCATTAATTATAAAAAACATTTTATACTGAAAGTGCTGATTTCTGTTGGTTTCTGTGACGGAATTTCCAATGGAGACTGGTACAGATTTGTACTTGGCATAAGATATTGCTGTTTGTGTTAATATGCAAATTCACTTTCTGGAGCAATGTGTGTGTTGCTGTTGCACTAAAGAGGTAAACAGCAAAGTCTTCAATGCTCCAAAGAGCTAATTGCATATTGACAAAAATATCACTATCTCAGCAAAGGCGACACCAAGTCACAAGGGAAAAACACTGTTTCAGGCAGGTGACCCTAACTTATCTATATGCAGAGTTGGGTTCATACGCTGGTGTCAAACTCACACAGCTTGTCTGCTCCTGCTTGTCCCCATCCTTCTGACATTGTTGGTGGTGGTGTCTTTAAGAACAGACATACAACTGAATTAAAAGAAGGGGGATGAACTTGGAGACGGCCACACAGGTCTTACATAGCTAAAGCCAGGACTGTCTCTAATTGTTATTTTATGATCATGAGGAATAGAGATATACACTAAAATAGACATGAAACAAGATAGGTTCCCTTTATCTATGTGCACAAAATATGGTGAGGAAGAATATGGATGAAATTTCTAAAGCGTGAGTTCTCTATATAAGCAATATTATCTTGCGTATACCTGTATAATGAGGTTGGTTATTTGGCTAGTGATTAATATAAAAGCTCATTAACATAACAGGCACAAAGGGAATGTTAAAGTATAAAGTATAAACCATAGAATTGTAATGGGTCATTAGTAAATAAATCATTGCAGGTGGCTTACTTCTGAAAAGACGGAAAGCTGAGCAAAATGAATTAAATATGTATGTGTCTAATCTGGTTTAAAGATGTTATTGTGCATCTGAATTTATGATGGCAAACAGAAGTAAGTTAACGGTAAGGAAATGGTACAGGTTTTGTTGATGCTGTGATTCCCTGTTGCTGTTTTTCTTTGACATTTTGAAGCCAAGACAAGGTATAGATCATAATAGGAGACAACATATGGTATTTTTTCTCTTTTTTTAAATCCACTCCTGGTTTTGGTGAGTGTTTATCTTCAAATCTGCCACATTGGGGGCATAGCTATACCCCAAAATGGTAAAAGCTGTATCAGTTGCTTCCTGGTCCTGGACCCTGAGGGGGTCCCAAAGTTCCATCTGCCACATAACATTAACCACTGTTGTAAATGGCACAAGGTAAGTTATTATAGATTTGCATTGGGGCTCAGGAGCTTCAAGCTACACCTCTGTGTCACATACAGTGGGGCAAAAAAGTATTTAGTCAGTCACCAATAGTGCAAGTTCCACCACTTAAAAAGATGAGAGGCGTCTGTAATTTACATCATAGGTAGACCTCAACTATGAGAGACAAAATGAGAAAACAAATCCAGAAAATCACATTGTCTGATTTTGTAAGAATTTATTTGCAAATTATGGTGGAAAATAAGTATTTGGTCAGTAACAAAATTTCATCTCAATACTTTGTTATATATCCTTTGTTGGCAATGACATAGGTTTTCTGTAAGTCTTCACAAGGTTGGCACACACTGTTGTTGGTATGTTGGCCCATTCCTCCATGCAGATCTCCTCTAGAGCAGTGATGTTTTGGGGCTGTCGCTTGGCAACACAGACTTTCAATTCCCTCCAAAGGTTTTCTATAGGGTTGAGATCTGGAGACTGGCTAGGCCACTCCAGGACCTTGAAATGCTTCTTACAAAGCCACTCCTTCGTTGCCCTGGCGGTGTGCTTTGGATCATTGTCATGTTGAAAGACCCAGCCACATTTCATCTTCAATGCCCTTGCTGATGGAAGGAGGTTTGCACTCAAAATCTCACGATACATGGCCCCATTCATTCTTTCATGTACCCGGATCAGTCATCCTGGCCCCTTTGCAGAGAAACAGCCCCAAAGCATGATGTTTCCACCCCCATGCTTTACAGTAGGTATTAGAGATGAGCAAACACTAAAATGTTCGAGGTTCGAAATTCGATTCGAACAGCCGCTCACTGTTCGAGTGTTCGAATGGGTTTCGAACCCCATTATAGTCTATGGGGAACATAAACTCGTTAAGGGGGAAACCCAAATTCGTGTCTGGAGGGTCACCAAGTCCACTATGAAACCCCAGGAAATGATACCAACACCCTGGAATGACACTGGGACAGCAGGGGAAGCATGTCTGGGGGCATAAAAGTCACTTTATTTCATGGAAATCCCTGTCAGTTTGCGATTTTCGCAAGCTAACTTTTCCCCATAGAAATGCATTGGCCAGTGCTGATTGGCCAGAGTACGGAACACGACCAATCAGCGCTGGCTCTGCTGGAGGAGGCGGAGTCTAAGATAGCTCCACACCAGTCTCCATTCAGGTCCGACCTTAGACTCCGCCTCCTCCGGCAGAGCCAGCGCTGATTGGCCGAAGGCTAGCCAATGCATTCCTATGCGAATGCAGAGACTTAGCAGTGCTGAGTCAGTTTTGCTCAACTACACATCTGATGCACACTCGGCACTGCTACATCAGATGTAGCAATCTGATGTAGCAGAGCCGAGGGTGCACTAGAACCCCTGTGCAAACTCAGTTCACGCTAATAGAATGCATTGGCCAGCGCTGATTGGCCAATGCATTCTATTAGCCCGATGAAGTAGAGCTGAATGTGTGTGCTAAGCACACACATTCAGCACTGCTTCATCACGCCAATACAATGCATTAGCCAGTGCTGATTGGCCAGAGTACGGAATTCGGCCAATCAGCGCTGGCTCTGCTGGAGGAGGCGGAGTCTAAGGTCGGACCTGAATGGAGACTGGTGTGGAGCGATCTTAGACTCCGCCTCCTCCAGCAGAGCCAGGCTGATTGGCCGAATTCCGTACTCTGGCCAATCAGCGCTGGCCAATACATTCTATTAGCCCGATTAAGTAGAGCTGAATGTGTGTGCTTAGCACACACATTCAGCTCTACTTCATCGGGCTAATAGAATGCATTGGCCAATCAGCGCTGGCCAATGCATTCTATTAGCTTGATGAAGCAGAGTGTGCACAAGGGTTCAAGCGCACCCTCGGCTCTGATGTAGCAGAGCCGAGGGTGCACAAGGGTTCAAGTGCACCCTCGGCTCTCCTACATCAGAGCCGAGGGTGCGCTTGAACCCTTGTGCAGCCTCGGCTCTGCTACATCAGAGCCGAGGGTGCGCTTGAACCCTTGTGCACACTCTGCTTCATCAAGCTAATAGAATGCATTGGCCAGCACTGATTGGCCAGAGTACGGAATTCGGCCAATCAGCGCTGGCCAATGCATCCCTATGGGAAAAAGTTTATCTCACAAAAATCACAATTACACACCCGATAGAGCCCCAAAAAGTTATTTTTAATAACATTCCCCCCTAAATAAAGGTTATCCCTAGCTATCCCTGCCTGTACAGCTATCCCTGTCTCATAGTCACAAAGTTCACATTCTCATATGACCCGGATTTGAAATCCACTATTCGTCTAAAATGGAGGTCACCTGATTTCGGCAGCCAATGACTTTTTCCAATTTTTTTCAATGCCCCCGGTGTCGTAGTTCCTGTCCCACCTCCCCTGCGCTGTTATTGGTGCAAAAAAGGCGCCAGGGAAGGTGGGAGGGGAATCGAATTTTGGCGCACTTTACCACGCAGTGTTCGATTCGATTCGAACATGGCGAACACCCTGATATCCGATCGAACATGTGTTCGATAGAACACTGTTCGCTCATCTCTAGTAGGTATGGTGTTTGATGGATGCAACTCAGTATTCTTTTTCCTCCAAACACGAAAAGTTGTGTTTCTACCAAACAGTTCCAGTTTGGTTTCATCAGACCATAGGACATTCTCCCAATACTCTTCTGGATCATCCAAATGCTCTCTAGCAAACTTCAGACGGGCCCGGACATGTACTGGCTTAAGCAGTGGGACACGTCTGGCACTGCAGGATCTGAGTCCCTGGCGGCGTAGTGTTACTGATGGTAGGCTTTGTTACATTGGTCCCAGCTCTCTGCAGTTCATTCACTAGGTCCCCCCGCGTGGTTCTGGGATTTTTGCTCACCGTTCTTGTGATCATTTTGACCCCACGGGGTGAGATTTTGCGTGGAGCCCCAGATTGAGGGAGATTATCAGTGGTCTTGTATGTCTTCCCTTTTCTAATTATTGCTCCCACAGTTGATTTCTTCAATCCAAGCTGGTTGCCTATTGCAGATTCAGTCTTCCCAGCCTGGTGCAGGGCTACAATTTTGTTTCTGGTGTCTTTTAACAGCTCTTTGGTCTTTACCATAGTGGAGTTTGGAGTCTGACTGTTTGAGGGTGTGCACAGGTGTCTTTTTATACTGATAACAAGTTTAAACAGGTGCCATTACTGCATGTAATGAGTGGAGGAAAGAAGAGACTCTTAAAGAAGAAGTTACAGGTCTGTGAGAGCCACAAATCTTGATTGTTTGTAGGTGACCAAATACTTATTTTCCACCATAATTTGCAAATAAATTCTTACAAAATCAGACAATGTGATTTTGTGGATTTGTTTTCTCATTTTGTCTCTCATAGTTGAGGTCTACCCATGATGTAAATTACAGACGTCTCTCATCTTTTTAAGTGGTGGAACTTGCACTATTGGTGACTGACTAAATACTTTTTTGCCCCACTGTATAATATTCAGTGCAGTTAAACAAATTTCTATTATAAATGATTGGATCCTATATTAATTCTGCAGCCTTTGCTTTTAATTAAGCTATGAGGTCCATGTAGTATTACATACTTCCACAATCTTAAAGTGTTCAATGATAATTCCCATGTCTTGAGTCCAGAACAATGCTTAATTGTTATTGAGGTGGCTTGTACCAGCTTAACCAGGGGTTCTGGCTAAGTCTCTTCACGTCTCCTCCACACTCTTCTAGCTGAGAGAGCAAACTCTTGCGTGGTACCAGTCCCAAAGAAACCCAACCCGATGGGCTACAATGACTACCGACCTGTAGCACTGACATCACACCTAATGAAGGTCCTAGAGAGACTGGTCCTGACACACCTACGCCCCCTAGTGAGCTCCGCTCTGGACCCCCTCCAGTTTGCCTACCGGCCAGGCATTGGGGTAGATGACGCCATCATCCACCTTCTTCACAGAGCTCTCTCTCACCTGGAGAAACCCGGGAACACTGTGAGAATAATGTTCTTTGATTTCTCCAGTGCGTTCAACACCATTCAGCCAGGGCTACTGAGGGAGAAGCTGAACCTTGGTGGTGTGGACCATCACCTGTCCAACTGGATCCTAGACTACCTGACAAACCGCCCTCAGTATGTGAGAGCCCAGGACTGTGTGTCTGACACTGTGATCTGTAGTACGGGGGCACCTCAAGGTACAGTTCTTGCCCCATTCCTCTTCACACTGTACACTGCTGACTTCAGGCACAACTCATCCAGCTGTTACTTACAGAAGTACTCCGATGACTCTGCTATAGTCGGCCTTATCACTGATGGCGATGATAGGGAATACAGAGACTTAAACCGGGATTTTGTTGAATGGTGCCAGCAGAACCAGCTCAGGATTAATGCTGGGAAGACCAAGGAGATGGTGGTGGACTTTAGTAAACGGAGAGGTGCTCCGACCCCGGTGGAGATCCAAGGAACATGTATTGAGATAGTCAGGACCTATAAGTACCTGGGCGTGCTCCTCAATAATAAACTAGACTGGGCTGATCACCTGGAGGCGCTGCACAGAAAGGGCCACAGCAGACTCTACCTGCTCAGGAGGCTGAGGGCCTTCGGAGTCCAGGGGACACTTCTTAGGGCCTTCTTCAACTCTGTGGTTGCCTCAGCCATCTTTTTCGGTGTGGCCTGCTGGGGAAGCAGTATATCAACCAGGGACAGAAATAGACTTGACAGGCTGATCAGGAGGGCCAGCTCTGTCCTGGGGAGCCCCTTGGACCCAGTACAGGTGGTGGGTGACAGAAGGATACTGTCTGTGGTGACCTCCATGCGGGAGAACAAATCCCACCCCATGAATGGGACCCTGATGGGACTTGGCAGCACTGTAAGCGACCGTCTGCTTCACCCCAAGTGTGAGAAGGAGCGCTATCGCAGGTCCTTCCTTCCAACCGCGACCAGGCTGTATAATCTACATCAGACCAAACGAAGAGCTCTCCGCACAGAGAACTAATGATTATGAGGATGACCATGAGGTCTTCCTCTTTCTCTTCTGTTTTTCCTTAGCTGCCATGGACTCCTAGTATATCTTCTCTTCTCAGCTTATCTGTGTCTACGTCTGTAACATATTACTCTGTATTATCCTGTATCTGTATTACTATGCTGCTGTAACACGCTGAAATTTCCCCAAGGTGGGACTATTAAAGGATTATCTTATCTTATCTCTTATTATCTTATACTTCCACAATCTTAAAGTGTTCAATGATAATTCCCATGTCTTGAGTCCAGAACAATGCTTAATTGTTATTGAGGTGGCTTGTACCAGCTTAACCAGGGGTTCTGGCTAAGTCTCTTCACGTCTCCTCCACACTCTTCTAGCTGAGAGAGCAAACTCACTCCACTATAGTGCATTCTCCAAACACGGAGGGGGGGGGGGGGACTCATTCACTGGCTGTCTTCTCTCTTAGGGAGGAAGAGGTTTGAAGGATGTGTATAGTTGGGTATTATTTACATAGCAGTGATATGCCAGGCCATGGCCCAGAATTACTTTGCCTAATGGAAGCATGTAAACTGCAAACAGCATTGAGGATAGCAATCAGCCCTGTAGATCTCCATAATTTGAGCGGACTGGTGAGGAAGATGATGAGCCAAGAGATACTCTATATTTGCCAGGAAGGAAAACGGTCCTGTCAATTCAACAGAACTCCCAGAGTCTTTGTATTCAGATGTCAACTGTGTCAAATGCCTCTGCGAGGTCTAAAAGAAATAGGATGGTACCTCTGTCTCTGGCCATAAACAGGTCATTTAGTACCTGAATGACTGCTAATTCAGTACTATTTTTTTTTTCAAAGTCTGAGTGAAAAGGGTCATAGATGTCATCACCAGACAATCTGGTATCTAGTTACAACAGCAACAGCGTAGGCAAAGTTATAGAAAAGGAGATAGGCAGAGACAGGTCTGCAGCTACTCAATGTATCTGAGCCTGATGATGTCCCTTCAGTAGATCACAGAATATCCCTCTGCATAGAACAGTTCAGTATGTTCTTGGTTGCTGGGATAAGCGAAACAGGACATTTAAAAAAAAACCCAACATAATTAGGACAAACACCTATTGACCAATGTTGGAGTGGGCTGCCCAAGGCCCACCTTGTCCCTGAAGTAATAGGCACTGTAAGCAAATTGGTATGCTTTAGTGCAAGGAAATATGTTAGAATGATATGCAATTATTAAATATATTGTGTACTATCTGTATATAATGAAAAAAAAGGAAAAAAAAATCTTAGGCTAGGTTCACATCTGTGCTTGGGTTTCCGTTCGGGGGATCGCTTGGGGATCGCTCGAACGGAAATCTTATCCGCATAAAAAAGTGGTTTTCTTAGGAAAACTCCAGATCTCATAGACTATAATGGGGTCTGCGTGGTTTCCGTTCGGATTCCACCCGAAGAGGGGGAAAAATGTGGAGAGAAAACGGACTCCATACAAAGTACAATCACTGATGTGAACCGAGCCTTAGATATATTCTAGATATGAAAGGAAGAATTCTTAATTGACGGTTCATAATTTCTGCTATTTGTCTACAACATTGGTCACATGCACATAACCGATATACACTCAGCACATGAACATGATGACACTAACTTGGTTTTACACTTTAATGGCAATCTTGTAATTTTATGTTGCTGTTTGTTCATACGTTGGTTATTGTAGTTGGTGCATAGGCATAATTATAGCGTTATTAGTAATTACACTTCTCCATGTTATTTCCACTCCTGCGTGGCAGAGAGCGTGAATGTCAAAATTGATGCCACATTGATCTATTTTTGCACTTGAAAAAGAGACCAGGGTGTCCCGTAACGCGTAGTTATGAAGATCCCTGTTTGTGATTTTTAAATAAAGGCGATTATTCAACTATCCTGAGGGTAAGCGCGGATCTTTTACTTCTTAACTCATATTGTGGCAAATAGAGTTTATATGAAGTTGGTCCTACTTTTCTGGCCAAAAAATGCCATATGGCTTAGTCCTTCCACACTCTACACAATGTAGACTACTTTAGACTACTGACTACTGTATGTAGGAAGCACCATGTAGCAAACAGTCTTTATCCAAGACAAAGGTACCACGTGCAGAGATACACACAGGGTCTTATGTATGGAGGATATTTAGCACTGTTACTATTTGTCTTTTGTAAGTTACATTATGAAATCCCTCTATATGAATTCACCTTATTCTTTACTTGTTGTTACTACATTCCAGGAACATTTTTCTATTATGTTTTTCCTCTTTATGATTGTATTATTGCATGGTATTATTCGGGATTATTGACAGTTCTATATAGGACCCTGGTATTTGTGCATTGCTTTTGAATGTTTTTAATCCAGTCTTTGTGTGTTGTTGGATGTCTTTCTAATACAATAATGATTGATGTATATTTTTCTATAAATTAGGACGTGTACTTTTTTTGATGTGTCGCTGCACATATGATTTTGTAGATCCTATATTGAAAGCTATGGACAGAGATGACAGATAGCATGTGACTGCTAAGCTGCATGTTGTGAAACAGAGAAGCTACTTGTACCACAGTTTATTCCTGCGATGCAGGCGTGGGTTTTAGCTGACATCACATAATGTCTGTGTATAAACATTATCTTCCTATGTAAACATGTCATCAGAAGAGGCAAATAACAAAATGACTAAAAACCATATGTGCCTACAATGATGAATTTATGATGCCAGAGATAATGGGTCATTCAGAAACTTTTTCCTGTACAAGTTGAGTGTAAAGGGTCTTTACGGGCATTATTTTGGAGACAGATGCTGAATCCTGCATGTTCTCTCTACAACATCATGGTAATAAAGTAGGAGTAGCTTTTTTTTTTGCTTCTTACTAAGAACCTCAAATTTCACCAGTCTTTCACAGTTCACAGAACAATTTCAGGATCTATGTTTGATAAAGAGAATCTTAATGCAATAAAGGGTACTTACATTTGTAAAGGATAATATTATATATTTGGACCTTTACTATAAGGGGGCACTCACATGGAGTTGACACGCGGATTCTTACTTCAATGAATTGTTTGTCCAAAATACCTTTATCCAGGATCCAGGAACTGATTAAAAGCTACAGGAAGCAACTAGAGGCTGTTATCTTTGCAAAAGGAGGATGTACTAAATATTAATGTCACTTTTCTGTTGAGGTGCCCATATTTTTGCACCGGTCAAATTTTGGTTTAATGCATATTGCGCATTTTCTGTTAGTACAATAAACCTCATTTCAATCCTGAAATATTACTGTGTCCATCAGTTATTAGATATATCAAACTGAAATGGCTGTTGCAAACACCAAAATATTTAGAACTAAAAATGATTAAGATTAATAGGGGTGCCCAAACTTTTTCATAGGACTGTATTATTAGTGTAGGTCTGCTATACTCAGAGTAGGCTTCGCTAACAGTCTGACTACTAAACTGAGTAAGGCGAAGGCTCTACATTGCGAAAAATGCTGCACTGTACATACCTGCAAAGTGAATGGGATTCTGGCTAATCCCATTCGTAGATTGCTGAAAAAAATAGCGAAAAAGTTCAATTTTTGAAAATCATAGCATATCAATTATACCTACGGAAAAGATGGTGTTTCCACATAGGTGTAATAGGGACAGATAGTCCTGCAATATAGCAAAGAAAAAGATGTGAAAAAAACAGAATTTTTTTCCTGACGTGTTTTTTCCCCGCAGCATTTTTCTGCTTCTCTTCACTACATTGGGGCCTTAACCTTAATGTCAGTGGAACAGATACATTAGCCGGGAAATGGACATTTGCATCTGATTGTTTCTATCCTGATGACCCTGCCAATAGTCTAAACAGGGGCCCTCCTAATTCTGTGAGCAATGTATATGTACCCACTTCGCAGAAGGCCTCAGGAAGCAGAAGGATTCTGAAAGATATTTGGGGACCTACAGACTCATTGATAAGTATTTTACCCTGACACATGGCCTGAATGAGATACTGTATGCTGTAAGTATCTGTTTGAAGTACAGTAAGTGTACTGTGTCATGCCTGGGTGAGCAAGGGGGCCATCTGGCTCAGGGGCCCACCATTTGATTCACCTGTTCATCTGTGAGTCAGTCCAGCCCTGCCATTGTCTACTATTGTTCTAAAAGTGGACATGGGAAGTATGTTAAAAAGAAAATATCTGTTTTTCATGCGCATGGGGCCTACTGTAAATCTTCCAAATCTAGTTTATTTTTTAGAAGTAGTAATATAAGGCAGATGCCTGAATGCAGTCTTTTCAGAATATCATGGGACTAGATCATTTATCACTCACAATGAACAAAATGTCAAACCACACATGCAGGTGCTCTGCACAAAAATATCAAAATACATATATACATCAAAAATAAATTAGAATTAGACATACATTGCATCTGATACTGTTTATAGCAATGAACTCTGAGCCTGCTGTACAGTATATTACAGGAATGGAACACAACTATTAATAATTTAACCTATAGCACTAATCTACATTTTTTGGTAAACTGATTTTAAAGCAACTTCTTAGGATATGTCTGACCAGGGTAGGGAGAACAGTTCTTGCTGTCCCAGACAGTAATAACTATAGTCTATGAGGTTAAGGTTGATATCTGTTAATACTGTAATGTATATACTGTAATTCCTCAACCACCCCACCCCTTTATATATCAACTACTATCATACTGATAAGGCCTTATTCATACATCGGTGTTTTGTGTCAGAGTTCATAAGCCAAAACCAGGGGTGAAGGCAACACAGAACAGGTGCAAATCTTTCCTTTATATCTTATCACTTAGTCTCCATTCCTGGTTTTGGCTTACAAACCCTGATGCAAATCACCGACCAAAATATTGATATGAGAATGAAGCCAAATACATACTCTCAAATTCTCTTCACTACCATTACCTTCATGTATGCAAGTGGTAATGCAAGTCTAGTTGGCCACTTGCCTGTAAAAGCAAAGTCCCTTTCTATGTGACAAGGGCCATCCCTCTTCAAATGACAAAAGTGAAGTACTCATTGTACCCCAGTACCAGAACATCAGTACCAGAAGGCAGAACATCATTTAATTTTTTTCAATTGTAAATTGCAGCCCATTTGATAGGGCCCTAGGCAGTTGTCTACTCTGTCTATGACTTATGACCTGGTTCTGACTAAGGCCGGGTTCACACGGAGTATTTTGGTTCGTAATGTGAAACATAGACGCTGCGGGATCTTTTGCGGGCCGTATACGCCCCCATTGTTTTCAATGGAAGTCGGTACCGTATACGCAGAGCTATTTTGCAGCCGTGATTTTGCAAAATAGCGCCGCATATACGGTACTGGCTCCCATTGAAAACAATGGGAGCGTATACGGCCCGCAAAAGATCTCGCGGCGTCTACGTTCCACATTACGAACCAAAATACTCCATGTGAACCCGGCCTAAGTTTGGTCATATTGACAAAAACAATTGCTGAAGACTCAGATTGACTGACAGCTTTTACTCCTGACTACACCATAAATAGGCATGCTCAGGTCAATCTAACAACATGTTTATTTCAATGGTGATCAGGAAATATGCTTAGAACTTAGGGGAACAAAAAAAATTAATCATGTTGAAAAGCAACATGTTCAAGCCCTTGATCCCCCATCAATCTCATACATATTAGGCAAACATTTGCACAACTAAACAATGGCTTACAAATATTAAAACCAGATAATAAAATAAATGATTTTTTTCTATTTTGTTTTTATTTTCTGATTGATGTATTCATTCTATTGTCAGGAGCGGGTATAATGAGGGGTCAGGGGTATTGTTATATAGGTGTTATCCTCTATTGTAATCCTGTCTGTGATGTACATGAAATTGTCGATCCATAGAAAATCTCTACAGAATTGACAAATGTCAGTCTATCATTAACCTTAGAAACCAAAGGAAAAATAGCAGGATTTAGTACTGCCAAGACACCCACTGATTCATTTCAATGGGGGCCCTGGAGATAGCTGAATTACAGGATCTGAGCAGTTGGACACCCATTGATCAGCAAGATTTTCCATTATGGGCAGGGGATAACTTCCTTTCATGGGAATACCGCTTTAAGAATTATGTGACCCTGAAGAACTATGAGAATTTTTAATTTCTGGACTGAGCTATAGTAGCTCAACAAAGTCCAAAAAATTATTGAGGCATTTGTAGAATTGGTACATAAGCCATTTCTGTATAGTAAGTAAGTGAGGTAGTAGATACACACCAGTTGGTTGTGTCACTCAGATATACACAGAATAATATTTGAATCTTACCACGGTAAAGTCTGCAAGCTTACATCCAGAAACAGTGCCACTCTTGTCCATTGGCTTTGTCTGTTATTGCAGCTTATAAACTTGAAAAAGCATTCCCTGAATCTCATGCAGCCCCTTTAGGCTGAGGTCACATGTAAAACCAAAGCCAACAATGGCTTCAAGCGGAATGGTAAATATAAAGAAAGTGTTTCACTCCTGACCTTGGCTCAAAAAATCCAGCAAACTATGCAATAAAAAAATCCCACAACTGTCCTGCAAAGTGTGACCACTGCTTGCGCTTGGTGTCACACACAGTCTTTTATGTGTCAGTTTTTGCTGCAGTTTTTAAAGCCATATTCAGAAGCAGATTCAAGAGGAATGGGAAATACCAGCTATTAGTTGACTTATTGTGAGCCAGAACTTTACAAAAGAATATTAAAACAGTACGTGGCACATTGTCACATCTTTCGCATAACAGGTTCCTTTAAAAATTTAGGGCTTTGACTGTTTACAATATCCCCCTCAATATGAGTAGGATAGTTTTTTTGCCTATGAATGTAGACATTAATGTTTCCATTCACTGACCCGAAGCAGGAGTCAGCACACTCCAGGACACTTCATTACACAGTGATTATGAGAGGTTCTTTACCAGGATTGCCCAGTTCTTTTATTATTGATGACTTCTCTTATGGATAGGTGTTCAATAACAGATCAGTGGGTGTCCATCAGCTGCTTGAAGGGGCCGCAGAACCCAGATGAGTGCTGTGAACATTCATTGTTTACATTGTATTCCATATGTTTCATGGTTGCCTTGGGCCCCGTTCACACGGGGAGTGGAAGGGCGGATTTTGGCACCGAGAGTGACGCGGGGAGCTGAGTCACTCTCGGGCCAAAATCTGCCTGCCACGAATGTCGCGGCTTCCAGCTTTTGCCTCCGGAGTTGGCTCAAATGAATGGGCCGACACCGGAGGTTGCTGCCTTGAGGCGGACGCAGTGGCTCAACGAGCCGCGGAATCCACCTGAAGAAAGGGCAGCTCGCTTCGCTTGCTCGCATGTTGCCGCTAGCGGAAAAAAGATCGCAAGTGGTCTCCATAGACCACCATTGTGAGGGCTTGGATTATGATGTGGATTCCACGCCATAATCCGCCCCCTCTGTGCCTGTGTGAATGGGCCCTTGCAATGTTTTATACTGCAATTTAAGCTCATGGTGGCTTCGAAATAAATAGCATGGAATGTAAATTCTAATCATGCGGATAGGTCAGGGTGGATAATCCCTTTAAGTTTAGAATCACGGTTATATTAAATGCATTACATTGTCCACTGTTAACCAATTAAAAGGTCTTTTCTTAAGAATGTAGTTTGTGGACATAAGTCTTGCAGTAACAAGATGTTTTAGAAAGTACTTTGAGAATGGGATGTAATCACCTTTCTAAAGAGTCTGAGAACTATCAAATGGTAACAGGTTGTTCTAACTCGTAGACTATTTACACATTTACATCTTGTTAAATGATACATTACCCAACTAAAAGCCTTTAAACACCCACATAAATGACATTCTTCTTCTGTGTTACAACCTGTGTATAACTCTGATGTTTCATGCTGACATAATTGTACAAGTCTGATGTTGCTTTGATATTTATGTAATATATTTTGGTGTAAAATTGGGAAAGAAAATGTCAGAAATTAATATGATAGAAGCTGACTCTTGAGACTGATATATTCTGATGCAGATAAAAACACCATTACAAAAACATGGCAGTCTAATATCAATATTTCTAGACCCTCTATCCTGTGTTATAGACTGGCCCCAATCTCTGAAATATCATCATAAGAAGCTCACTGTCCTCTCCAACAACAGGAACATTTCCTGCATCCAGTGAAAATGAATCAGGACTAAAATCTCAGATACCTTCACCTGCTCCGTTCCTAATGTGCTGTACTTAAAGAGGACCTATCGTCTCCTTTGACATTGGCAGTATTATATACTGCAGTCAGCTTTGCCGGTATGTGCCTTAGTGCCAGTGATATCTGTGCCATTAGTTTTGACACAAATATTCCTCACCTGTCAGAAGAGCAGGCCTTACAGCTCGCCATCATTGCTGAGTGATAATGCTTAGTTGTAAGGCCTTTCCTTCTGACAGTGGAGGGATATTGGTGCAAAACTAACAGATATCTCTGGCACCAAGGCACATACTGGTAAAGATGACAGCAGTATATAATACTGTCAATGTCTATGGCACTGGGGCTCATACCAGCAAAGCTGAGTGTGTGCTGAATTCAAGGCACAGTCAGCATTTTAATGGTATAGAATACGGCCAATGTCAGAGGACATGAAAGATCCTCTTTACCTGTACATACAATATTTCTTACTGGTACTCCATATGTAGGAGAAACAGGGCAGAAACTTAGAATAAGATGCTCATACTGTCATACAAAAAAAAAAGAGAATAGGAGAAATCTCCTTGTGCCAAAAGATTTCTGTACCTCTAATCACAATATAAATGAGATGACAATTTTGATATTAAAAAATCTTCAAATCTCAGAGAGTATAAACTCATTACAACCTTTAACACACTCAATATTTACTACCGTACTTGTTTATTCCTTATATTGATAGCTCTGTTTATATCATTCAGCACTATGTTCCTATGCCCTTTTGTGTAGAAATACACGACTCTACAGATTTTGTGCTATACGGTGCTTGATAAAGAAACCTATGGAGTCTTGAAAGTTTGCCAGTTTTCATCATCTGTTTATTTAGCCATTAACAGGTGTCACCTACTGAAGACCAAAAATGATAAATATATATATATATATATATATATATATATATATATATATATATATATACAAATAGCTGAAGATTCATGTCTACATTGATGTGTGAAATTTGTCAGAATGATTGAAAACTGCACATGATACTTAGCAATAGTGAAATTTTAAGTGAAATTGAAAATTCTAATTTTACAGAACTTTGTAATAATCTATGCCAAGCATGTATTCATCTTACAATACAGTTAAGATAACTATAGATATTAACCTGACATTGACATGAATCCAAGGGTAAAAATCTAAAGGTAAAACTTCCCAGTCTCACAGCTCATCCTTGGGACACCTCATCCTTCTGCAACCACCTTATTCTCCCATACATGAATGATCATACATCAATAAACATTTGTAGAAGACGTTTAGCAATGTTACCGTATCTACTTTCTGGTTGGTAACACCATTTACATATCAGACATCTTCTAGTCAACTACACTTTGTAACCAAGAAGCAGCTGTTTTCCACAATGTCATATTCATCTCTAGACTTATTTCTTGTGTTTATTTATGATTTTTATTACAAATTTTACTAGGTAAATAATGACATTCTTAGCATATTTTATCAAAATCTAGTCACAGAGTAAAAGGAAAGCATTTCCAGAGTGAGTCATAAGGTATAAAAAGTGCTTGCGTCCAGAATGGGCATCTTCCATGAGTGCTGCGTGTCTGTTTCATTATCCTGTTCAATGTCATAAGACAAAGCAGGGACAAAACACAAATAACCAATGGAAATAGCCCTGATAAGAGTGCTGAAGCAATGATCAAAAACAGACTGTGCACAGTGAGGTCATTTTCCTCATCCTGTTTCTTAAATCAGCTGCCAGTGTAACTTATTTCCTAAATAACGGATTGATGTCAAGGTATATGGGTTTTACATTTATCTGATCAGCTTTTAGCCTTAAGCATTCTCATAAGGCTATTGACCTAAGAATAGAAGCAATTTGCCATGATTCACTGTTATCAAAGGTCCAACCCTATTACAGACGGATAAACAAACATCATATGAGATTAGATTCATCAAAATTACTTCAAGCAAATTTATTCAAGTGAAATCTAAATTTAGATTATTTAGTCAGTTCCAAGCTGCTACTTCTATAAATATACTTGCTCTTGTTACAAGGTTGTTTATAGATAAACTTTTTTTACAGGAAATTTTTTTCTGTGATTATATACTGAAAGACCTTGTATTTTGTGCGTATATATAATGTATTAATTACGTTTATTTTCTTTAGTGGGGGTTATAGGGAACAAAATAACAATTTTGCCATCGTTTTTTAAGATTTATTTTTGTTGCATTCAAAACACTGTATAAATAATAGGTTAACTAGAGATGGGCAACCCGATTTGTTCCGAGCTGGGTTACTCAGAATATTCCAAATTGTTTGCTTTTTAATGAACCCAAATAATTGATCATTTGTTTTTGACAAACTAAAATGACCACTGTGAAATACATTGAGCAGAGAAAATACAGAAGACACGTGTCTGAGAGTTATTGACACATTCTGGCATCTCCTGACATCACCTCACAGGCTATTAGCCAATATTCAATGGTAGGGGGACACCTTACAGATATAATTTACAGTATATAAGGTGCTGTGGGATGGAACAGGCATTTCAGTGACGGTGGAAATAAGGCATTACTCATCTCTGTATGATCCAAAACAATCACTCCATTCTCTTCAACAATACATAGCTGATACCAGTGGCATAACTAGGAATGGCGGGGCCCTGTGGCGAACTTTTGACATGGGGCCCCCCCCATCCCAACTGACGCCGAAGACCTCTACCGACCCCCTCCTCCGCAATCTATTATGTCCCTTACTTGCCCCTGCACACAGTATTAACCCCAATAGTGTCCCCTGCACACACTATTAACCCCAATAGTGTCCCCTGCACACAGTATTATCCCCCATAGTGGCCCCTGCACACACTATTAATCCCAATAGTGTCCCCTGCACACAGTATTAACCCCAATAGTGTCCCCTGCACACAGTATTAACCCCAATAGTGTCCCCTGCACACAGTATTAACCCCAATAGTGTCCCCTGCACACAGTATTAACCCCAATAGTGTCCCCTGCACACAGTATTAACCCCAATAGTGTCCCCTGCACACAGTATTAACCCCAATAGTGTCCCCTGCACACAGTATTAACCCCAATAGTGTCCCCTGCACACAGTATTAACCCCAATAGTGTCCCCTGCACACAGTATTAACCCCAATAGTGGCCCCTGCACACAGTATTAACCCTAATAGTGTCCCCTGCACACAGTATTAACCCCAATAGTGGCCCCTGCACACAGTATTAACCCCAATAGTGTCCCCTGCACACAGTATTAACCCCAATAGTGGCCCCTGCACACAGTATTATGCCCCAATAGTGGCCCCTGCACACAGTATTAACCCCAATAGTGTCCCTCTGTGGACACCCATAAACAATTATTATACTCTGGGGTCTTTTCAGACCCCAGAGTATAATAATCGGAGACCCGGGGAATAAAAACATTAAAAAAAAAAAAACACTGTTGCTTCTTACCTGTTCCCCGGCTCCTGTGCTGTGTTGTCCTCCTGTGCTGACCAGCGCTCGCGTCCTTCGTTAATGACGTCGGACGTCACATGACCCGGGAAGCATGCCGGGTTCATGTGACGTCAGAGACGTCAGACAACAGTAGGACGGAGGCCTGGCAGGATCGCAGAGAGGTAAGTAACAGTTTTTTATGTATATTACCTCTCCCGATCCACCGGTCATTATACTCGGGGGTCTGCAAAGACCCCCGAGTATAATGATAGCCTTTGTGGGGCCCGCAGTGTCACTTGCCGATCCCGGCCCAGCCAGGATCGGCAAGTGAATAGGGCCCGTAACTGCCTATTGAAAAAAAAACGCAGCGGTAGCAGCTGTCACCGGGCCCCCTAATGGCCCGGGCCCTGTGGCAGCTGCTACTGCTGCTACCACGGTAGTTACGCCACTGGCTGATACGAAGCACACTTTGCAACACAGCTACAGAATCTTAGGGGCAGAACAAAGTTTAGTTACTCATAATCAGTTAAAGGCAGATTAGTAACAGAAATAATTCATAGGTGTGAGGTTGATATCTGTGCTATGTGAGCCAATCTGCCACCACTAGGGTTGAGCGATCGTGTTTGGAAAAGATCGGATTCCGATTGACGATCGAGAAAATTTCAAAAATCGCTCATTGGAATTCCGAACACACAATCTTTTTAGGTGGGATCGAGATTGGTGATTATTTCCCACATTGCTTTGCTACTGGCCAAGCATTGTGGGAAAAGCTAACAATGTTAGCCTTCAAACTGAGTATACGCTCCGCTTATTCTGAATGTAATCTCGTAATGAGCAGCGTTAAAACAGATCCCATTGATTTCTATCAGTGCCGGCATACGTGCGTTCCCCATTGAAATCAATGGGAGGCTTTTTAACTTATTGGTTTCCATGGGAGACTAGCTAACATCTCTAGTAGCTACTTACTTGCAGAGATGGCTGGTCCGGTGCCCGGTGTTTTCGGTCTTCTTCGCCTTTTTGCCCCGCCTCCCAGGTTAGTGTTAAAGATCTAGGAAGAAGGCGGGGCTTGTGGGTAAGGAGAGTGTGGTCGGGTACAGGGCGGGGAGATATGACATCTCCCCTTCCAGTACCCGCCCACACTCTCCTAACCCGCCCACACTCTCCTAACCTGGGAGGCAGGGGCAGCGAGGTGAAGAAGAATGAGAACACTGGGCACCGGACCAGCCATCTCTGCAGGTAAGTGAACACCAGGGGGGACTAAGTAGCCAGATGATTTAAAAAAAATCCTCTGGCTACTTAGTGATTAAAAAAAATCACTACACAGCGTGGATTCTAACAATTAAAGCATTCCATTGTTAGATTCCAGGCTATATAATGAATAGGAACGTTTTTAAAATCTGATCTCCCATTAGTAAAAAAAAATCCCATTGACTTGCATTGGGATCGGAATTGGGATCAAGATCGGGTTCGAATGAAAAATGATCGGAAATCGGATTTCAAAATTGATCCTGAAAAGTCAAGATCGGCTCAACCTTAGCTACCATTCAGAGATCTCCTGCAGCCTGGTCCATCATATTATTCCATTCTGTACTGGCACTAATATTGCCACAGTGCCACCACTACCACCACTCCGGCAGACACGTCCTACGGCCTGGTTTATCATATGCTGTACTGCCACTCCTGTTGTCACAACTACCACCCCTTCCACCACTCAGATAGACATATTCTGCTGACTGGTCCATCATATTATTCCATGTCGAGCTGCCACTCATCTTGCCACAGTTACCACCACTGCCACCACGCAGCCAGACATGTCTGGTGATCTGGTCCACTTCCACATTCCACTGTAGCACAATGTTGGTGCCAAGAAAACAACAAGAAAGGGTAATATTTGGAGCATTTTAAGTGTTAAAATGCATAAAAGTGAGTGGTAGGGCAGTGTATGGTTACACCAGGAGTTTGTATCCTCTACTTACCATCTGTTTTTCTGTAAAGATGTGACAATACCAAGTGTGTATGTACCAACTTAGGTGTCAAAGTCAGAATCGACTACTGCAACTAAGGGGTTGACTAGCCAGGTTGTGGAGACAATAGCCTAACTAGACACAAAATAGTGATATGTAAATGTACAAGTGTTGCTCTATTCACTCCAAAAATGTGGCCATGAGAGAGCGTGCTGATTACTTAGGAGTGGGAAGTGGGAGGGGGGGCAGGGATTCTGCAGACTTTCTGTGAACAGCGCTGTGGAAAAAGCCATGATGCGTTTCCATGGTGTTTTTTTCCACAGCACTTTTTGTGGGGCCTTAGCCCTGGAGTTGCAATCCTACATCTTTATTTCAGATATGTCAACACTTGTTGGTACTTGGTAAACTACATGTTACCAGCATCCATAATGCTTTTACTCATGGCGGACTGCCAACTACCTGTAGAAATATATCTATAGTTCCAATTTTTGTAGTATTTATCTGAGTTAAATAATTTATCACAATGGACTGCGGTATAAATATCACAGTACATACAGTGGGGCAAAAAAGTATTTGGTCAGTCACCAATAGTGCAAGTTCCACCACTTAAAAAGATGAGAGGCGTCTGTAATTTACATCATAGGTAGACCTCAACTATGAGAGACAAAATGAGAAAACAAATCCAGAAAATCACATTGTCTGATTTTGTAAGAATTTATTTGCAAATTATGGTGGAAAATAAGTATTTGGTCACCTACAAACAATCAAGATTTCTGGCTCTCACAGACCTGTAACTTCTTCTTTAAGAGTCTCCTCTTTCCTCCACTCATTACCTGTAATAATGGCACCTGTTTAAACTTGTTATCAGTATAAAAAGACACCTGTGCACACCCTCAAACAGTCAGACTCCAAACTCCACTATGGTGAAGACCAAAGAGCTGTCAAAGGACACCAGAAACAAAATTGTAGCCCTGCACCAGGCTGGGAAGACTGAATCTGCAATAGGCAACCAGCTTGGATTGAAGAAATCAACTGTGGGAGCAATAATTAGAAAATGGAAGACATACAAGACCACTGATAATCTCCCTCGATCTGGGGCTCCACGCAAAATCTCATCCCGTGGGGTCAAAATGATCACAAGAACGGTGAGCAAAAATCCCAGAACCACGCGGGGGGACCTAGTGAATGAACTGCAGAGAGCTGGGACCAATGTAACAAAGCCTACCATCAGTAACACACTACGCCGCCAGGGACTCAGATCCTGCAGTGCCAGACGTGTCCCACTGCTTAAGCCAGTACATGTCCGGGCCCCTCTGAAGTTTACTAGAGAGCATTTGGATGATCCAGAAGAGTATTGGGAGAATGTCCCATGGTCTGATGAAACCAAACTGGAACTGTTTGGTAGAAACACAACTTTACATGTTTGGAAGAAAAAGAATACTGAGTTGCATCCATCAAACACCATACCTACTGTAAAGCATGGGGGTGGAAACATCATGCTTTGGGGCTGTTTCTCTGCAAAGGGGCCAGGACGACTGATCCGGGTACATGAAAGAATGAATGGGGCCATGTATCGTGAGATTTTGAGTGCAAACCTCCTTCCATCAGCAAGGGCATTGAAGATGAAACGTGGCTGGGTCTTTCAACATGACAATGATCCAAAGCATTTCAAGGTCCTGGAGTGGCCTAGCCAGTCTCCAGATCTCAACCCTATAGAAAACCTTTGGAGGGAGTTGAAAGTCCGTTTTGCCAAGCGACAGCCCCAAAACATCACTGCTCTAGAGGAGATCTGCATGGAGGAATGGGCCAACATACCAACAACAGTGTGTACCAACCTTGTGAAGACTTACAGAAAACTTTGTTCTCTCTCCTTTGTTGGCAATGACAGAGGTCAAAGTATTGAGATGAAATTTTGTTACTGACCAAATACTTATTTTCCACCATAATTTGCAAATAAAATCTTACAAAATCAGACAATGTGATTTTCTGGATTTGTTTTCTCATTTTGTCTCTCATAGTTGAGGTCTACCTATGATGTAAATTACAGACGCCTCTCATCTTTTTAAGTGGTGAAACTTGCACTATTGGTGACTGACTAAATACTTTTTTGCCCCACTGTATTTACTCCATGCACAGTGGTATTACACAAGTTCTTACATTGTATTACTGATGTTCGCAGAACTACATAAACAGGAATAATTTATGTTTTTTATAGCCATCATACCAATTCTCCATACACATCTAAAATAACTTTGTGTACAAAGGAAATCGAGCAATGTATCGAATAGCAGTTTATGTTAATACAGTAGCATGATCAGACCTGAAAGTGGAATGAAAGATTCCTTTGACTAAAAGAACTTTTTAGAATTTATATGACGCACAATAGTTTCATCATCCATTCATTTCAAAATCATTTGAGTATGTGAAGGGTTTATTTAACAGCTTAGCAAACACTTAGTATTCACTGAAAAACATTGGGGGAGTTTTATGAAGACTGGCATGGATAACACTACCCCATCACCGGTGGAGGGTGTAGCTAATATAGATGATAAGGTACATGCCCCCTCATAAATGAGGAGCACCCACCATCAGGGAAAACTATGTCAGCTATGAACTATGAGATTTCTGGCGTAAATGATAATAGATTTGGCAGGGCTAATGGCCCCGCCCCTTGCATAGCCCTGCCACACCACTCTTCAAGAAAGTGATGAGTGTGGCTCAAGAAAGAAAAGTCCCAAAACCCTATTTGAGCAAAGATTTGCAACTTATTATGTCTTGTGGCATGGAAGGCACAATATTTACATGTCCCCTCTATATACGATTTCACCCTCTGATGGAGATTAAGGAAGGATTACTTGACTTGTAGATCACTTGACAAGCTACACCAGAAAAATGTACCTCTAAACCCTAGAAAAATATAAATTAGAAATAAATAAGCATTTCAATTGAAACACATTGGTTGAATAAAATTTCCTTCCCTGGAGTGCTACCGGCTTTGTCTTTACGTACATTATCAAGCAAGCTTCTTCACTGGATGCTGAGACATCTTTACTGATCTGCATAGTATTGTTGTGATTCACCTCCATGAAAAAACATGAGGAATTAGACGTACACTAAGTGAATAAGAAACCTCCCTGTCATCCTGTAAAAACCAGACGTATTACTGCACGACATTGTATATGGGGAATAAAGGATGAATGGAAACAGGAAGTCAGTAGCTGATCAAGTTACTTGTTATTCCAGCTACAAATCAAGGTAACACACAACCTTTGTAATATAATCACACGTTTTCTAAAAGCAAGTCTAAGCCCAAAAACAGGTCCTTGAAAGTGAGATGAAATATCAATGCCTGATTTAATATAAAAGTTTACTTAGGTCAGAATTATATGTTGCAACACCATCACATCCCAGCAAGTTACAGCTGGTTTGCCATTTGTGCATACAAAGCTGAGGAGTTAGACAAAGCTATCTATACCTTTAAACACTTCCGAGGCTATGTACAGGTGTTAAAATATGTTTTCAAAGTAGTGAGTTATTGTTCAGTACCCTAGAACTGTACTCTATTGACAAAGACATGAATACAAACATCTGTACAAGAGGACATACTTGTATCCTTAAATCTATAGCTGTATTTCACCAGCTTCATTCTGCATTATTTAATACCTACATTTTTAATTACATTTCAGCTCTAGTCTTCCTTCGTTTGGTCACTTTCACACCAAGCATTTTATGAATATTCAGCCATGTAATAGGCACTACATACTTTATCACAGCAGCCAATTGCTTGCCATGATGACATGTCCGAAAACCCATATTGCTTTTCCGAAACAAGAAAGACCCAGCCCATACCAACGTGCAAATGACATGGGAATGCACAGAATGTAAAAAAGAGGGTAAAATGGGTGTGTATTACAAAGTATTTCCTTTCACTACATACATTTCATTATTGCTCTAGCACAGGGGTCAGCTACTTCCAGTAATCATCAGTTATATATCAAAGAGGTAGGAGACTGCCCCCTGGCATGGCAACTTCCCACCTCTGTGCTTTATAACCTACGAATGTTCCACCTTCGGCACCTGTATATATAAATCTCATCCATAACTTGACAGCAAGTGGAGGACTATTTGTACATGTTACTCAGCCTCCTCTATAGTAGTATATTGAACTCTGGCACTCTTCAAACTAATGCCGGAGCGGTGAAGGAGGCTGAGTGACATGTACAGTCACATGGTCCTCCACTCACTGTTAAGTAATAGACGGGATGGGTGTCTGCAGGTGCCAGAGGCTGACAGAATAGAAAATACTGTGTGTGGGCACTAATGGGGCTTTAAACTATGCAAGGGTAACTACAGGGTCATCATACCGTGTAGATGCCACTATTGGGTTTTATACCCTGTGGGGGGCACAAATAGGGAATCATACTGTATGGGAAACTATATTGTGTATAGGGGCACTAAAGGTCCATTCACAGTTTAAAGGAGCACTAAAGAGCATTTTACAGTGTATATGTGGTTATGAATAGGTTATTACACTGCATATAGAAAGTCATTATACTGTGTATAGGGGCACTAAAGAACATTATATTGTATATAGGGGTATTCTACCACACAAAATAGTGCAGAAAGATGCAGTATTGTGTTAGAATAGTTTTTACCTGCTTCTAACAGAGCACCTGATGCAGATATGATCGGACATTTGGCCAGGCTCACACAGCTGTAACACTGAGGTCATCTAATCTTTATATTACAAATGTGAGTCCTGTTATATTCACTTTTATATAGGAGTCGGCAACATTACTGATGGGCACATCGGGCACCTTGTTCTTGATTTATTTACTTAAAAGGGCCCGCTGTATAAAAAAAGATGTCTACCCCAGCTCTATTACGTCTATTTGATTTTAATGAGTTTTATGGAAAGTCTCTGTTTCCTGTTGATTTCTAATGTGCCATGGCTCACACATTAGAAAAATAATGGTATTACATAAGTATTTTGAACGCATCTTATTTATATTTGCCTTCTCATTCAGAAAACAAAGCAGTCAATAATAAGCCCAGTCAATACAAATCAATCTTTTATTATAAAGCACTATTCATACTGTCATTGAAACATAGGATTGTCTGAGCTTTACTACGGTGCTCAGTACGGTTTTAGACTCTTCACTTTAATAACCACAAAGGTCGTGTGTTTTTTCAAGAGAAATATTCAGCACATCCGGGCAAGTTGTAACTTGGAAGCTTTACTTCTAACAGGATGTGAAAGTCTAAGGGACTCAGTGACTGACACAGTTTATTGAAGATAAAGCGAAAGAAATTTAAGATTAAAATCTATTTTTTGCAAAGGATAATTTTATCAGTAAAAACAATGCATCAGCTCAAGTGTAAATCTTGTGAGCTTTAGTATGTGAGACAAGTCCTATAAACCGTTCACCTATACTGACATATGAAGCATATTCTGTTTTAAAGGTTTATGATGCTGTCTTTTTTCTCCATACAATACAGCCATCAAAGTTCTACCTTGTAATCATCACGATCAACCAGAAAACATCCAATAATCGCTCTCCTGCAAAGGCTATTTCTCACAAGCATAGTCAGGCCAAGAAATTCGCCTGTTTGACCTGTATTTCCCATCTAACAGCAGCTCCTCTAAAGTAAACTCACCACGTCATGCTCCAGAAATATAGTGGCTGTACTGTATAGCACCTATAAGTAGTTTGGAAGTATATAGTACTATAGAAGCTGTGAATTCAGTTTAAAGGAACCACGATAAGGCCTGGAATGAGGCTTCTGTTATAAATCCAAGCAATATGGTGTGACCTCTTCCCTATGGCTGATAAAATGACAGATGTTTAGTGCCTATTCCCTAATCTATATAGGTTAGACTAATATGTATACAGGACTCATACAATTTGTAGGGACTTGTCATAGAGGGATATTGATATCAAGGGATTTAATATATAGGGAGTGAAATTAAGGTGGTGTCAGAACACATATGACTTTCTCCATTGGACACCATATTATCTCCATTACATAGGGATTCTCTAAAGGTGCTCAACCTTACATCGACCTGATACCATAACCCACAGGTAGTCCTGTTTTTTAACTACTAGCAGACGTCCACATACTTATTTGATACAATTTTAATGGTTGATGAGAACTAAAAGTTCTGTTTTACGTTTTTGTTTTCACCATTCCCTACTGTGAAATATTATTTGAGATTAGATTGGTGTTCACCCTCTGTGAACCGTGCCCTTTAAAGGACTGTTTGGGTTTCCCAATGCCGAGAAGTAGTCCTACATAGGAAGATGACTTTCATTACCAGCAACACTGGCCATCTTGGTTGAGCGAAAGGACACAATAGCAGCCTTCAGCGGTCAAGTGTAAAAGTACAGCACATTTTCATGACAGCAAAATAGCAGCCTCTAGTGGTCACTTCTGTGAAAAACAACATAATCCCGACAGTTGCTCTCAGGTTCTCTGAAAACTATGCAATCACTTAAGATTTGCATCAATTTCTGAAAACTGACATACACACATTGGTAAATATAGACAACAGTATCTTATACAGAACCAGTGTATTCTGCAACTCTGTACAGATATTATCATCATTCACAAACTATAGCTATAGAGGGTATGCGGATCCTCAGGCACATGAGATGTGCCAGTATTATTAATAGGACATTAAAGGTGGAGGGGCTGTTACAGGGGGTCATGTCACATATCAGAATAAACATGTACAAATCTTAATGATACAAATTCTTATTATGTGATCTGAGTGCTACTACAATATATCTTGCTTGTATAGTATATACTGTTATTAGGCATCAGTTGAAGCTTTACATTTGCATTTAACATACAGCTATAAAAGAAAAGAGCTGACCTTTCCAGCTGATGTCAGCAGATTTTAGAACAAAGCCTTTCAATTGAGATTTTCTCTGAAACCTATAGTCATGCTTCTACTCTGATATGTGCATCAAAGTCCCTGCATAAATGAATTGCACAAAGTCAATACATTTAAGTTACTGAATCAGCAAGAGCAACTTGAGAGTTTCTATTTAAGTTTTTCCCTTCAGGCATCGGGGCTTCCAGTATGTTTTCACATTAATTTTCTTTCCTATTACGATTAGCTGTTCATAATATATAGCAAAGTTTGCCAGGCTTGACAGTCTTAAACCGATCCACTTATGGCTTGCATTTTATCTTAGCTGCTTTATTTGTTAAGCTTTTGACTTCAATTTCTATCAGAAAACTGATGCACTAGTTGGTTTTTGGCAAGGTGGCCACTGTCCAATGCAAGGAATTGCTTGATCTTCCATTTTTCTGCTCTACAATAAGATTTGTCAATTACAAAAAAGTGTATTACAACCTAGACATTTAATGGGGTATCCAGTTTTCTAAAATTGAGGGCCTATCCTTAAGATTCTAGTTAGGGGTTCTAACCATCAGGCCCCTTGCAAAGCAGCTGTTTTTACCTGACCAGGAGCTGCATTGTTTATTTGCTGTCTATTGCATAGTGTCTGTAACTCAAAACAGTTGCAATGAAAGAGACAGCTAGTGACCACTGTAGCTTCAGATATGCAAACATAAAAAGCTGATCTGCCCTAAGATTGATGGAATTAAGGAAAGGTTGTCATTTTTCTAAAAATAGATAACACCTTGAAAGATGACCTTTCAACACCTCCACCAATTCTAGTTCACAGCATCTGTTAATAGGTGCTGCTCCACTGATTCCAGTGCATTGGAATTTTTTCTCTAGCCCCCGCCATTCCCAATCAATTTGTAATTTTGATACCAGATGTCCAATTTAAGCTCTGTAATATCAGAAGGGCAGTGTCAGGCAGGGGGGAAAGGATTACAGCACCAATCAGAGGCAGCCAGTGTCAGAGCTCAGAATCACACCCCTTACTTGTTCCTGCCTGACACTGCCCTTCTGACAGTACAGAGTATAAGATGCACTAAAACTTATAGCACTGATTGCTTGGAAATGACGGGGGCTACAGAAAAAATTTCAGCTGTGCTAGAATCAGTGGAACAACGAATATGAAGGCCCCATTCACACAGGGCAAGAGGGGTTGGATTTTGGCGCGGAATCCACGTCATAATCCGCCCCCTCACAATGGTGGTCTATGTAGACTGCTAGTGTTCTCTTTTCCACTAGCAGCATGTTACCGCTAGTGCAAAAAAGAAACGAGCTCGCCCTTTCTTAAGGCAGATTCCGCGGCTGAATCAGCTGCAGTGTCCGCCTCGCAACAGCACCTTCCGGACTAGGCTCATTCATATGGGCCTCATACGGAGCAGATAGCAGTGATGGGATGCCGTGCACTGCATCGGCA
This sequence comes from Leptodactylus fuscus, assembly GCF_031893055.1. Taxonomy (NCBI): domain Eukaryota; kingdom Metazoa; phylum Chordata; class Amphibia; order Anura; family Leptodactylidae; genus Leptodactylus; species Leptodactylus fuscus. The sequence continues at coordinate 223,900,214 of NC_134265.1, read as the reverse complement.
TCCCGTCACGACAGTCGCAACGGAATGTGCACACGCGTAATTGCATGTGAACTAGCCCATAATGATGTGAAGAGAAGGGATTGTTGGAGGTGGTGAAACGTCCTTTTTATGATATCTTGCCGCCCATAGGATATACCATAAAAAGGAGTGTCATGGTGTAATAGTATTTCATTAAGCACCTACATTTCAAATTCAGTCAAAAATTCAGACAAAATAGCACAGAATGCTCCCTATTTTGTCCAGTAGTACTAAAAACCAGGCCAACCCTATTGTAGTCAATGGGTTCTGTTGGACACCATTCATATCCCTGATGTGCTGGATCCATCACTTCTGTGATTTTCATTATTCTTTTTCTGTATAGATGATATGTGAGCCTGGATGAAGTGCAGCATGTGTTGGGTACTTTCTGGCAGATTCTTTGTTGTACAGAGGAATTTTCTGCTAGCTGCCTTGTGTCTCCTGTGAGGAGTCTCTGGCAGGTACTGTAATGGGCGGGCCATTCTCTGAAAAGAACTATGTGTATGTATTGGGAGTACAGGTTCTATATACACTCACCGGCCACTTTATTAGGTACACCTGTCCAACTGCTCGTTAACACTTAATTTCTAATCAGCCAATCACATGGCGGCAACTCAGTGCATTTAGGCATGTAGACATGGTCAAGACAATCTCCTGCAGTTCAAACCGAGCATCAGTATGGGGAAGAAAGGTGATTTGAGTGCCTTTGAACGTGGCATGGTTGTTGGTGCCAGAAGGGCTGGTCTGAGTATTTCAGAAACTGCTGATCTACTGGGATTTTCACGCACAACCATCTCTAGGGTTTACAGAGAATGGTCCGAAAAAGAAAAAACATCCAGTGAGCGGCAGTTCTGTGGGCGGAAATGCGTTGTTGATGCCAGAGGTCAGAGGAGAATGGCCAGACTGGTTCGAGCTGATAGAAAGGCAACAGTGACTCAAATAGCCACCCGTTACAACCAAGGTAGCCAGAAGAGCATCTCTGAACGCACAGTACGTCGAACTTTGAGGCAGATGGGCTACAGCAGCAGAAGACCACACCGGGTGCCACTCCTTTCAGCTAAGAACAGGAAACTGAGGCTACAATTTGCACAAGCTCATCGAAATTGGACAATTGAAGATTGGAAAAACGTTGCCTGGTCTGATGAGTCTCGATTTCTGCTGCGACATTCGGATGGTAGGGTCAGAATTTGGCGTCAACAACATGAAAGCATGGATCCATCCTGCCTTGTATCAACGGTTCAGGCTGGTGGTGGTGGAGTCATGGTGTGGGGAATATTTTCTTGGCACTCTTTGGGCCCCTTGGTACCAATTGAGCATCGTTGCAACGCCAAAGCCTACCTTAGTTTTGGTGCTAATCATGTCCATCCCTTTATGACCACAATGTACCCAACATCTGATGGCTACTTTCAGCAGGATAATACGCCATGTCATAAAGCTGGAATCATCTCAGACTGGTTTCTTGAACATGACAATGAGTTCACTGTACTCCAATGGCCTCCACAGTCACCAGATCTCAATCCAATAGAGCATCTTTGGGATGTGGTGGAACGGGAGATTCGCATCATGGATGTGCAGCCGACAAATCTGCGGCAACTGTGTGATGCCATCATGTCAATATGGACCAAAATCTCTGAGGAATGTTTCCAGCACCTTGTTGAATCTATGCCACGAAGAATTGAGGCAGTTCTGAAGGCAAAAGGGGGTCCAACCCGTTACTAGCATGGTGTACCTAATAAAGTGGCCGGTGAGTGTATGTGTTGGGAGCATGTAGTTAGCATGACTTGCTTATGGAAGCAGATTGCAGTTGCTCATGAAAGAATATAACAGACTTAAAATAAGCCACTGGTGGGGAATATCATGGCCCTTTGTAGGTTGTGGTGCACTAAAGGGATTTCCCTCCAGCCAATATAGTTACAAACGAGTCAGGTAGTCTGTAGCTGAAAGTAGTGTGGTTTATTTATATCCAATCCATAAATGTACACATTGCAACGTTTTGGTACAGAACATTCTTTAGAAAATCGGATTGCCAATAAGGAAGTCAGAAAGAATGCTACATTCATCTAAATGGCTGGCAGATCGCTGTGTGATAATATTTGGATACCTGAGTTAGGGCCCACTCGTTTGTGTTTATTCTCCCTTTTCTGAATCCCTAACTATACCTCTGGAACAAAACAACTCTTTCTCAATGGAACTGTATACCCAATTGTGAATTTTTAGGAAGACAAAAGCGACAGAACTATAATTTCATGTGGCATGCAAATATTAGACAGACATGTCAGGAGATATTGATTTTGAACTTCATGTTAAAATGAGGAGTCATGCTCTTGTTCATACTGCCATCCGTAGCTTCAACTTTCAATTTAGCTTTGAAATTGTTCACAATATATTAAATATATGTATATTAAATTACAATAATTTTGCTGTACATACAGAAGTTGTAGAGTTTTATGTGTAAAGGATATGTGTACACATAGAGCAGAAACTTCAATAATATTTAGGGAGTGATGTAACTGTCTCTTCATTAAATAAGCATTGTTACAAATATTTATTCGCCTGTGGCTTTATTTTTTATTTATTTACTAACATAGACGTCAGTATGCTGACGCATTTTGGTCATTTTGTTTCAATGTTACACAGTTTGAATTTCATGCATTTACTGGTAGGAACTATGTGAATTACAGAACACTATTTTACTACATCTTGGACTAATTATTAAAATTTATTAGAGTGGATTCACCTTACCATTGTTAATGTCCATTGCTGTCATCCATCATAGAATAACAGCAACGGACATTACCTGTGCCAGAGTAACAGACACAAACGATACCAATGACATTAATATAAATAATCATATAACCTGACAGCAGAAGAAGTCCTACATGCATGACTTTTTCTTCTGTTACAAAAGTAAATAAACATGATGGAAGACAGGGTCGCCATGTTGTTTACATTCATGTCAATGGAAACAGACACAGACTCAGTCTATGTCTGTTACTCTGGCACTTTTATTGTCCGTTGCTGTCATCCTGTGATGGGTGGATACAAACAGAAGACTTTCCATTTTTACCAACCCTCGCTGACTTCAATGAGAAATAAAAATGGAAGGTCTTTTCTGTCAGTACGCTGCCTTATTTTTTTTAACATCAAAAAATGGAAATAGGAGGGAAGTTTTAGTTTTAATATTGAAGTGAATGGTGTTGAATACTAAGAGAGTTTTAAGTTTCTATCTGTCAATCAGGGAACCCTAATGGGGTTCTACACAGTGTCTCATAGAGTAGGAATCACCTGATATATGAGCCAGAATGGAAACCTGCTTTTTAAGATTGGCTCCTGCTCTGGTGGGCTTGGCCTGACCTTGATGTTATTTGAAGGGGAAATGTATGGTTGTAGGTGAATTGCATGGCTAGACATGGTTAGTACCTGTTGATAGCAACTGATCATATTTAGAAAAGACAACTTTAACTTGACTGAAAGTGACTATGAAACAGAGACCAGCAGTGTTTGAACAGGAGCCAAAAGGATCAGTGAGATGAGCACTGTTTTTTTTTTTTTAATTATTATTAATTATTATTATTATTATTATTATTATTATTATTATTATTAGTAGTAGTAGTAGTAGTAGTAGTAGTAGTAGTAGTATTTTTATTTTAACCCATTCTGAGCCAGATACACAAATCCCTGCAAAGTTTGTAGACTAATATTTATAATTAATATTCAATATTGTTAACATGAGATATATAGCAGCATAGTTATGAAAACAGTATAAAGGCACAACTGTCTTAGTTGCAATGAATCACAGCGCATCTTTTGTTTTTTGTTCTGTTCCAGAAAAATGACAGCTGCATTTTCATTGGTTGTTACTGGCATCTTACACAGTTTTCCTTTTAGACCTTTTTAATACCTCTACCCCATAGCCTTTACAGTAAGGGGTTGTTACTATTAAATATGCAGTCATCACAGACAAGCTACAGAGCATCTGCTTAGCTTACAGATTCTTATCAACGGTACTTAAAAGATTTAATTAGAAAAAGCAAAACAATGTCCATATTTCAAGGAGACTAAAGGTCTTTTAAACCTTGCTTTTTACTACCTGTAACTTAAAGGGGGCCTGGGAAAGTGAAACATAACAAAAAATCATGTTTACTTTTCCCTAGTGCTCTGGTGTCCACCGCCGTTCTCTGTTTTGGCCTGCACCGTGAAGCTGCCGTAAAATGTCCTGTGCTGCATTTGACCTCTGAGGCCATTCAGCAGCCTCAGCGGCCAAAGGAGAGGAACCCCTGGTGTCACTTACATATGGCACTGATTCCTTTCCTTGGGCTGCTGAGGGACTGATGAGCATGATTTTTTGGGCTTCGTGGAATCTTCTCCCAGTCTGGTTTCATGGGCCTCGGGGTCACGGTTGAAGCCTGTAATTGGGTCCAAGCGGCACACCCCATGTGAAATCTGATGCCTAATAATGGGCCTCGGCAGTGACCCTATGTGACCCTATGTGACCGGTATGTGACATCAGCCAAACGCTGGAGTAGGCTGGACATCAGGGAAATTATGAATTATTTAGATGTCAGATTCAGTTATATACGACAGCATATCCAAACTCAACTGCTCAACTATCCCACTGTGTGTGTACCAAATGAAATAAAGAACGATTCTATTAGAGCACAGACAATTGATAAACAGACCTCAAGTAGTCTAGTATATCTGTTGTTTGAGGAGAAGTAAAGGCTAAGTACATGTGATAGTAAATTTGGCTGGATTCCCATACCGGATGTTTCATCTTATTAAAACCATACATTTGATTTTTATTAAAAGAAAAAAATTCAACATTTCTCATTGTGAATAGGTACTACCGTATTTTTCGGACTATAAGACGCACTTTTTTCCCCCCAAATTACAGCATCCGCTGTAATAGAGAGGCGGAAGCCGGCAAGTGACAGACGCCATAACAGGTGCCGGGGCCTGAGACATCGCTGCCCTGCCCTGCATGAAGCCAGCAGCGGCGGGAGGAGTGATGCTATTCCGCTCCTCCGTCCCCCGCCGCTGGCTTCATGCAGGGCAGGGCAGTGATGTCTCAGGCCCCGGCGTCTATCCCTCCCCGGCATCCGCCTCTCTAGTACAGCAGATGCCGGGTCAGTATCAGCGGCCCCTTCTCCCCCGGGGCCGGTCCCCACCGGCCCCGTACCTGTAAAGTTGCAGGCCAGCTCCTGCGTGGCGATATCGCAGGAGCCGACCTGTTCGGGTGACAGCCGGGAGCCTAATGAGGCTCCCAGGCCTGTCACTGCTGTATTAGTATTGCGGCTGGTCTCTATGACCAGCCGTAATACTAATAGACAGAATGTCCCATAGACGGCAATACAGTTGTATTGCCGTCTATGGGACTTGCGATCAAGTGACCGCAGGTTCAAGCCCCGGGGGGGGGAATAAAATAGTAAAAAAAAAAAAAAAAAAAAGCTTTAAAAATATATAATAAAAATATGAAATAAATAAAAGTTCTAAATCACCTCCTGTCCCTAGAATATATATATAAAAGTAGAAAATCATATATCATAAACCACCGTTTTTTTTTTTTTCAATAAAAGGTGATCTAAGCAATAGATATTCCCCAAAATGGTATAACTAAAAAGTACTTCTGGCTCCACAAAAAAAAAACACTCTATGCATCCCCGTACAGCTGCAGGGTCACCTGTCAATGTGGCCTTGCAGCTGTTGCAAAACTACAACTCCCATATATTAAATATTTTACCAGTTTTTGCTTCAAAATTTTTTTTCCCTATTTTCCTCCTCTAAAACCTAGGTGCGTCTTATAGTCCAGTGCGTCTTATAGTCCGAAAAATACGGTAAATCTTTTTGGTGATTCTAGCACATTTCACTGAATGCTACAGGGATATATAATGAGTAATTTTGGAAACAACTAACTTACAATCTTCACTAACTCAAAGTTAGATATTTTGCCTTCAACTTATAAAAAGACTTGCCAAAACCACTGGGAACATGTTTAGTGAATGTGGCCTAGTGCTCTGTTTTTTTTTTAGGGAATAAGTAGGCATTTGCATGAACTCGTGTGGCCGCTCACGTAATTTATATGACTGCTGAGATGTCAAAATAAATATTAATACAATCTGCTTAGACTGATTCAACCTATAGCCCATGTGTAGACATGGTAGCTATAGCATGCATGATTCGGCTACATAAAATGTGAAGGCTGTACATAAGTTACAAGCACACTTGCTCATTCTTAAATAAAAAGATAAAAGCGGTGATCCTAGCGCCAGTGAGGTGCATGACCAGTGCTTCATTCACTTCAATGGTGCTGCTGGGACCGCTGACTGAAGCGTACTAGTGCTCCATTCACGCAACATCTGGGACCCCAGCAATCAGACACTTATCTCCTGTACTGTGGATAGGGAATAAGTGTCCACAAAGACACAACCCCTTTAATGAGACAACAACAGTCAATACAATATATTGCAGGACTGAATTTTGAAGATTTAAAGAGGTTATTCAGTGGCAGCAAATAAATGTCCTTGTTTGTATAATGAATAGATATACAATTTTCCAATATACTTCCTATATTAATTTCTTATAGTTTTCTACATCTCTGTTTGCTGCCATTGTTTGTTTATTTCCAGTGAATAAAAATCATGGTCATGTGATGGACACAGAGGTGCACAGTTTGTTACAGTCACAGCACACTACTCAGAACTATGTTGTGTGACAAGTATCACATGACCATAGAATGATTTTTATCCAATGAAAGTAAACAAAAAATGAGAATTTTATAAACGAGGCTCAAGCCAATTTGGTGCATCTTTAGGCCGGGGCCGCATATGGTGTAAACGCTGTGCTTTGGCTACAGTGTAAATGCTGAAGAGAAAAAATGCAACATTTTACAGTCACTTTAAAGATTCTAGCGAATCCCATCCGCACATTGTGGAAAAATATCCAATAGATGCTGCAATTTCAGAAACTGTTGCAGTTTTGAAAATCGCGTCGCATCGCATCTCAATTATACCTAAGGAAACAGCAGTATTCCCATAGGTATAATGGAAGCAGAAAGTTTTCTTCTGCAGACTTTCTGTGAAACTCCCTGCAGGAAAAACTGCAAATGCTTTTCTGCTGCAGCCTGCTAACATTGGGCCTTAGCCTTCAAAACCTTTTTATAACTTTACACTTCCTTATATGTTTGCAACTACAGCACGTATGCCATATTCTTGTATTAAATTAGACCAGAATTCTAGAATTTGATAAATCTCCCCAATTGTGTCTAAGACTAAAGCCCCACATAGCATCCGGAGGCTTCCTCTGCGGACTTTCTGCTTCAGGTATACCTATAGGGATGAATCACAGAGTATTCGCTGTGTGTATTTTTCAGCAAAGTTGGGATGTGATTCACTAGAATCTTATCCACTTTGCTGTGACTGAAAACGCCATGTTTTTGTTTGGCATCTCCACCATGGGCAAAATGCGGAGTTTCCGTCATGTGGGGCCCAGTCCTAAAGAGGATCTGTCAGCACGTACAAAATACTAAATGTCATATATCAAGTAATTCTATCTGTGCTCCTGAACGATTTGGTGTTTGATTTCTAATATCCATCCATCCGTTCAAAAGATGTGGCCCCTGGCAGGTTATATGTAAATGAACTCTTATTCACCAAGTGGGCAGTAACCTTTTCTTTTTCTCAAAAACCCAAATTGTTCAGGATCACATTGAGAATTACAAGATATATGGCATTCTGTATTTTTTACTTGGCGACAGATTGCCTTTAAATGAGGTGACGCGGTGTCTCCAACCAAGGACAACAACTGCAAAGAATTTGTATGTTTTCCCCGTGTTTGCATGGATTTCCTTCCAAAGACATACTGATAGGGAACAAAATGTCTTTAAATATATAGTATTTATAAAGCCCCTAAAATCAAGGATAGGATATAGGATAAGTTGCAGTGGAGGTCCAATCACTAGCACACCCCCACCATTTAGGAGAACAGGGGTGAAGAGAGTGCCTCTGAGCCTTTCATTTTAATAGGACCACTGGAGATAGCCAAGTCTGTGATTTGGCTATCTTTGGCTGCCCCATAGAAATGAATAAAGTGGAGGCAATCATTTTCCAAACCTGCTCTATTCAGACTGAGGTAAAAACACCTCTTGTGGTCGGTGGAGGTCCTACTGATCAACAACGTATACTCTATCTTACGGATAAAATTTAGTTCATATTATCAGCAAACTTATTTAAAGCTGATTAAATAAATATATTTGTACTTCTATTTTTCTAATTTTTTTTTTTTTAAATTGAATTTTAAATTGCATTGAATCCAGAATGATAGCGCTGTTTGGGGCACTCTGTCGTTGGACAAAGATTCACATCTTAGCCATGGCTATCAATTTGCTATATTGTTATTCATACTGTAGCTATTGATCGACGCATGCTTTGTATTATAATAATGTTCAATATTTCATCTTGTCTATACACAGATAAACTGACTGTGTTATGCCTGATTACTGAGATTTTGTTTCGGCCTTACAAATCTAAAGACTGT